>NC_068421.1:69374668-69379928 GCF_023373465.1 Oncorhynchus keta | reverse complement strand
TGAAATAATCCATGATCTCGCCATCAATGCTGACAACTCCATTGTGTCCTCCTCCCAGAGCGCTAAGAACCTTGGCGTGATCCTGGACAACACCCTGTCGCTCTCAACTAACACTCAAGGCGGCCCGCCTCGTAGGTTCATGCTCTTACAACATCCGCAGAGTACGCACCCTGCCTCACACAGGAAGCGGCGCAGGTCCTAATCCAGGCACTTGTCATCTCCCGTCTGGGATTACTGCAATCCTCGCTGTTGGCTGGGCTCCTGCCTGTGCCATTAAAACCCCTACAACTCATCCAGAACGCCGCAGCCCGTCTGGTGTTCAACATCCCAAGTTCTCTCACGTCACCCCGCTCCTCCGCTCTCTCCACTGGCTTCCAGTTGAAGCTCGCATCCGCTACAAGACCATGGTGCTGTCACGGAGCTGTGAGGGGAACGTACCCCCAGTACCTCCAGGCTCTGATCAGGCCCTACACCCAAACAAGGGCACTGCGTTCATCCACCTCTGGCCTGCTCGCCTCCCTACCACTGAGGAAGTACACCCCGGCCAGCCCAGTCAAAACTGTTCGCTGCTCTGGCTCTCAATGGGTGGAACACACTCCTCACGACGCCAGGACAGCGGAGTCAATCACCACCTTCCGGAGACACCTGAAACCCCACTTTAAGGAATACCTAGGATAGGATAAAGTAATCCTTCTCACCCCCTTAAAAGATTTAGATGCACTATTGTAAAGTGGCTGTTCCACTGGATGTCATAAGGTGAATGCACCAATTTGTAAGTCGCTCTGATAAGAGCGTCTGCTAAATGACTTAAATGTAATGTAAATTCCGCAACAAAGCCTCCTTCACTCACGCTGCCAGCTTACCCTAGTAAAACTGACTATCCTACCGATCCTCGACTTCGGCGATGTCATCTACAAAATGGCTTCCAACACTCTACTCAGCAAACTGGATGCAGTCTATCACAGTGCCATCCGTTTTGTCACTAAAGCACCTTATACCACCCACCACTGCGACTTGTATGCTCTAGTCGGCTGGCCTCACTACATATTCGTCGCCAGACCCACTGGCTCCAGGTCATCTACAAGTCCATGCTAGGTAAAGCTCCGCCTTATCTCAGTTCACTGGTCACGATGGCAACACTCCATCCGTAGCACGCGCTCCAGCAGGTGTATCTCACTGATCATCCCTAAAGCCAACACTCATTTGCCGCCTTTCGTTCCAGTACTCTGCTGCCTGTGACTGGAAACGAATTGCAAAATCGCTGAAGTTGGAGATTTTATCTCCCTCTCCAACTTCAAACATCAGCTATCCGAGCAGCTAACCGATCGCTGCAGCTGTACATAGTCTATAGGTAAATAGCTCACCCTTTTTCACCTACCTCATTCCCATACTGTTTTTATACTGTTTTTATTTATTTACTTTTCTGCTCTTTGCACACCAATATCTCTACCTGTACATGCCCATCTGATCATTTATCACTCCAGTGTTAATCTGCAAAATTGTATTATTCGCCTACCTCCTCATGCCTTTTGCACACATTGTATATAGACTGCCCATTTTTTTCTACTGTGTTATTGACTTGCTAATTGTTTACTCCATGTGTAACTCTGTGTTGTCTGTTCACACTGCTATGCTTTATCTTGGCCAGGTCGCAGTTGCAAATGAGAACTTGTTCTCAACTAGCCTACCTGGTTAAATAAAGGTGAAATAAAAAAATAAAAAATGTAAATAGTACACCCACACAGAGAGTGTGGTGAAGAAGGCACAACAGCATCTTGTCGGGGCTGTATCACCGCCTGGTATGGCAATTGCACCGCCCCGCAACCGCAGGGCTCTCCAGAGTGTGGGTGCCTTTCTGCCCAACGCATCACCGGGCAAAACTACCTGCCCTCCAGGACACCTACAGCACGCGATGTCACAGGAATGCCAAAAAGATCATCAAGGACAGTAACAACCCGAGCGACTGCCTGTTCACCAAGTATCATCCAGAAGGCGTAGGTCAGTACAGGTGCATCAAAGCTGGAACCGAGAGAGTGAAAAACAGCTTCTATCTCAAGGCCACCTATTCTATTGTATCTTAGTTTATGCTCTCTGACATTGCTCACACATTTTTTTATATATTCTTAATTCCATTCCTTTATTTTAGAATTGTGTGTATTCTTGTGAAATTGTTAGATATTACTGCACTGTTAGAGCTAGAAACACAAGCATTTCGCCAACCTCTAATAACATCTGCCGAACACAGTATGTGACAAATACAAGTTGATTTGGGATTGATTGATCATGTCAACATCATACTTTCAAAGTCTTAACTAGCAGTCATCATCATGAATCAAGTAGACAATCTACTGGCAAATATTTTTAATCCTTATCATATGAAGATAAATAATAAAGAGAAATTATAGATAAACATATCGGTGCTCTTCGGCCATTCAACATAAACATTACAACAAGTTGGAAATCACAATTTCAACAATGTCTGGTTTGGAAGGAATCAGTGGCTAACTGCAAGCATTGCAAAGCAATCAATAGCCTGCTATTCAGTGGTGTGGCTGTGTGGTCCCAGGGTCTCTTTTCCATGCTTAAAATGATAAACATTCAACATTGGCCATGCTGTCAATACAGCATGATTTCTGCCTCACTCAAAACAACTGTTAACTCAGAACTAGGAAATTTGACTTCAGTGAGTTCAAAACAACTGGAAACTCGGAAAAAAACGGGCTCCGACTGGGAAAAATATGTTTTGATTGGTTATTTAACTCAGAATTGTAAGTTGAGAACTCGGCCCTCTTTCTAGTTCCCAGTTTTCTTGAAAGCACCAGAAATCCAGAGAATGCCAGACTTTGATGACGTTTGATGACAAATAGTGTACAATACTGCCACGCCACCTGGGGCGGCAGGGTAGCCTAGTGGTTAGAGTGTTAGACTAGTAACTAGTAACCGAAAGGTTGCAAGTTCAAATCCCCAAGCTGACAAGGTACAAATCTGTCGTTCTGCCCATGAGCAGGCAGTTAACCCTGTTCCTAGCCTGTCATTGAAAATAAGAATTTTTCTTAACTGACTTGCCTAGTTAAATAAAGGTTTAAAAAAAAAAAAAAGTGAGCACTGCCCATAAATGTCTTGTATGCTACTGGATAAATTATGTAATATGCCAGGGAGATATGTATACTGTAGCTAAGAAAGTAATACTGTGTATGTTGTGTATGTTGTGTAGTAAGCTGTTAGTATCTCATGTGCATCACCCAAATAATTTGGTGTATTTTCCCTTCTTAATTACGCCTACTGTTCTGACTTGGTGGTGCACATATAGCCTATAACCTGTTTTAGAGATATGTAATCATCAAATATTGTAAGAGCTTTAACCTGTTTAATCCTACCCCCTACTTTTTCGAACATTCTGTTAAAAATCGCACAACATTTCAGCGCCCTGCTACTCATGCCAGGAATAGAGTATATGCATATGATTAGTATGTGTGGATAGAAAACCCTCAGACGTTTATAAAACTGGTTAAATCACGGCTGTGACTATAACAGAACGTGCGTTTCATCGAAAAGTGCAGGAAAATCTGATCACTGAAAATGGAAATCATATATCCATGCGCGACTTGAACCCATTGATAAAGGTGAACCACATTTAATGGGGCTGAGGTTGCAATACCTACAGCTTCCACACGTTGTCTAGAGTCTTGTCATTTGCCTAGGCTTTGTTTCTTGGTCAAACAGACGCAAGGCAACGCATTTCTTGGCTGGTCTCCCACCGGATATTTTTTTTGAGAATTACCCGGACATTTTTACAGACGGACAGCTAAAGAATATACTTCGCCTCGTGATCAATTTGAGAAACGTTTAATAATACCTAAAGTTGCATTACAAAAATATTTCAAAGTGTTTTGTGAAAGTTTATCGTCAACTTTTTTAATTAAAAAAAAATGACCTTACGTTATAAGACGCTATTTTTTTCCGTTTATCACAAAGTGTCTTCATAGATCGATATCTAGGCTATATATGGACCGATTTAATCGAAAAAAGACCTAATAGTGATTATGGGCATCTAGGAGTGCCAACAAAGAAGATGGTCAAAGGTAATTAATGTTTATATTTTATTTGTGCGGTTTGTGAAGCGACGACTATGCTAATTATATTGTTTACTGTCCCCTCTCTGTGGGTCTTTGGGGTGTTACATGTTATCAGATAATAGCTTCTCATGCTTTCGCGAAAATCATTTTAAAAAATCTGACTTGTTGCCTGGATTCACAACAGAGTGTAGCTTTAATTCAATACCCTGCATGTGTATTTTAATGAAGTTTGAGTTTTAACTAGTACTATTAGCATTTAGCGTAGTGCATTTGCATTTTCCAGATGTCTAGATGGGATGCCTGCAAGCCAGGTAGGACCAAGAGGTTAATTGTCTGCTTATATGCTCACTTTATTTATCCTACGGTACTGACTTGGTGTACAGAGAGAACACTGTAAGAATGGCAAACTGTTCTGAAATCTGTCACTGCATCCATTGTCACTAAATTGCTGAACAAATAGTGCTGAACAAATAGTTATATTGACTACATCCGTCCTAGCTCGGATTGCCTGTAATGCCTTGACATCCCACTATGCCAGGTAATTTGTACATCCTAATTGTTAGAAGAAACCACATTTGTTTAAGCAAGTCAGCCATATCAGCTATGTTTTTTTAAAGGCACGCGCTCCAGCAGGTGTATCTCACTGATCATCCCTAAGGCCAACACCTCATTTGGCCGCTTTCGTTCCAGTACTCTGCTGCCTGTGACTGGAACGAATTGCAAAAATCGCTGAAGTTGAGACTTTTTATCTCCTCACCAACTTCAAACATCAGCTATCCGAGCAGCTAACCGATCGCTGCAGTTGTACATAGTCTATAGGTAAATAGCTCACCCTTTTTCACCTACCTCATTCCCATACTGTTTTTATACTGTTTTTATTTATTTACTTTTCTGCTCTTTTGCACACCAATATCTCTACCTGTACATGCCCATCTGATCATTTATCACTCCAGTGTTAATCTGCAAAAATTGTATTATTCGCCTACCTCCTCATGCCTTTTGCACACATTGTATATAGACTGCCCATTTTTTCTACTGTGTTATTGACTAATTGTTTACTCCATGTGTAACTCTGTGTTGTCTGTTCACACTGCTATGCTTTATCTTGGCCAGGTCACAGTTGCAAATGAGAACTTGTTCTCAACTAGCCTACCTGGTTAAATAAAGGTGAAATAAAAATAAAT
>NC_068421.1:69367526-69374568 GCF_023373465.1 Oncorhynchus keta | reverse complement strand
ACACAACCATAAACTCCCATTCTCAACAGTTGCACCATTTAATTTACCTTTATTTATCCAGGCAAGTCAGTTAAGAACAAATTCTTATTTTCAATGACGGCCTAGGAACAGTAAGGTTAACTGCCTGTTCAGGGACAGAACGACAGAGTAGTACTTTGTCAGCTCGGGGGGTTTGAACTTGCAACCTTCCGGTTCCTAGTCCAACCATCTGTCACGAACGTAAGAAGTGAGGAGACCAAAGCGCAGCGTGATGTGAATACGTCCTTTTAATGATCGATGAAAACAAACACGAAGTACACTGAACAAACAAACATAAAATATCAAAACGACCGCTATAAATACTGAGTGCAAACATGCAACATCACACAGACAATAACCCACAAAATACCCAAAACAGATGGCTGCCTAAATATGGTTCGATTAACAACGATTAACAGCTGCCTCTAATTGAGAACCAATCTAGGCAACCATAAACACCTAGATGGTAAACAACCCCATAAACCTACAAAACCCCTAGACAGTACAAAAACACATACATCACCCATGTCACACCCTGACCCAACCAAAACAATAAAGAAGACAAAGAATACTCAGGTCTAAGGCGTGACACCATCCCAGAGCCCAACTCAAGAAAGGTCTTGATTTACAAATGCACTTACTGTTGCAGCTGCATGAGAAGGTCTGCAAGAACAATGGGCAGAAATTGAGAGATTTTATGAACCATTGTCACATCCTAGATGATGGAGGTCAAATGTACACTTCTACCCTGAAACACCCACAACACAGTCCTCCGTAGTGACCATATTCCCTGAAACACCCACAACACAGTCCTCCGTAGTGACCATATTCCCTGAAACACCCACAACACAGTCCCATTAGTGACCATATTCCCTGAAACACCCACAACACAGTCCTCCGTAGTGACCATATTCCCTGAAACACCCTGAAACACCCACAACACAGTCCTCCGTAGTGACCATATTCCCTGAAACACCCACAACACAGTCCTCCGTAGTGACCATATTCCCTGAAACACCCACAACAGTCTCCCGTAGTGACCATATTCCCTGAAACACCCACAACACAGTCCTCCGTAGTGACCATATTCCCTGAAACACCTGAAACACCCACAACACAGTCTCCGTAGTGACCATATTCCCTGAAACACCCACAACACAGTCCTCCGTAGTGACCATATTCCCTGAAACACCCTGAAACACCCACAACACAGTCCTCCGTAGTGACCATATTCCCTGAAACACCCACAACAGTCTCCCGTAGTGACCATATTCCCTGAAACACCCACAACACAGTCCTCCGTAGTGACCATATTCCCTGAAACACCCTGAAACACCCACAACACAGTCTCCCGTAGTGACCATATTCCCTGAAACACCCACAACACAGTCCTCCGTAGTGACCATATTCCCTGAAACACCCTGAAACACCCACAACACAGTCCTTCGTAGTGACCATATTCCCTGAAACACCCTGAAACACCCACAACACAGTCTCCCGTAGTGACCATATTCCCTGAAACACCCACAACACAGTCCCCCCGTAGTGACCATATTCCCTGAAACACCCACAACACAGTCCTCCGTAGTGACCATATTCCCTGAAACACCCACAACACAGTCTCCCGTAGTGACCATATTCCCTGAAACACCCACAACACAGTCCTCCGTAGTGACCATATTCCTTGAAACACCCTGAAACACCCACAACACAGTCCTCCGTTTGACCATATTCCCTGAAACACCCTGAAACACCCACAACACAGTCTCCCGTAGTGACCATATTCCCTGAAACACCACAACACAGTCTCCCGTAGTGACCATATTCCCTGAAACACCCACAACACAGTCCCCCGTAGTGACCATATTCCCTGAAACACCCACAACACAGTCCCCCGTAGTGACCATATTCCCTGAAACACCCACAACACAGTCTCCCGTAGTGACCATATTCCCTGAAACACCCTGAAACACCCACAACACAGTCCTCCGTAGTGACCATATTCCCTGAAACACCCACAACACAGTCCCCCGTAGTGACCATATTCCCTGAAACACCCTGAAACACCCACAACACAGTCCCCCGTAGTGACCATATTCCCTGAAACACCCACAACACAGTCCCCCGTAGTGACCATATTCCCTGAAACACCCACAACACAGTCCCCCGTAGTGACCATATTCCCTGAAACACCCTGAAACACCCACAACACAGTCTCCCGTAGTGACCATATTCCCTGAAACACCCACAACACAGTCCTCCGTAGTGACCATATTCCCAAGCATCTCCCTGCAGTCAGACTTTGATTTTGTGCCACCAGGGTCCCAATTTGCCCCCTCTCTGAATGTCCGAGTGTGACCCCCTCCCCATGGGTTACTAGTGTTGCCAGCACTGCCGCTGCCTGGGTGGGGGCACCCCCACCGGAATCCCCACCGGCTCGGTACATTAAGGTCATTAAGGTTTTCATTCGCAGCTTTGAGAATGTCCTTGTATATCATGCTCTCCCTTTAGGAGGCTTTGCAGGACCAACCCTGACAGGCAGGGGGCAGTGCTGCTCTCGGTCTCTGACCATCACTTTGTCTGGTCATTCAGGTGGGTGTCTAGGGTATAGGGCTATGGACCGTACCATTACATTAGGACTTCTCCTTAGTATCTGGGTCATTCAGGTGGGTGTCTAGGGTATAGGGTTATGGACCGTACCATTTAAATTAGGACTTCTCCTTAGTATCTGGGTCATTCAGGTGGGTGTCTAGGGTATAGGGTTATGGACCGTACCATTTAAATTAGGACTTCTCCTTAGTATCTGGGTCGTTCAGGTGGGTGTCTAGGGTATAGGGTTATGGACCGTACCATTACATTAGGACTTCTCCTTAGTATCTGGGTCATTCAGGTGGGTGTCTAGGGTATAGTGTTATGGACCGTACCATTACATTAGGACTTCTCCTTAGTATCTGGGTCATTCAGGTGGGTGTATAGGGCCATGGACCGTACCATTACATTAGGACTTCTCCTTAGTATCTGGGGGTTCAGGTGGGTGTCTAGGGTATAGGGTTATGGACCGTACCATACATTAGGACTTCTCCTTAGTATCTGGGTCATTCAGGTGGGTGTATAGGGCCATGGACCGTACCATTACATTAGGACTTCTCCTTAGTATCTGGGTCGTTCAGGTGGGTGTCTAGGGTATAGGGCCATGGACCGTACCATTACATTAGGACTTCTCCTTAGTATCTGGGTCGTTCAGGTGGGTGTCTAGGGTATAGGGTTATGGACCGTACCATTACATTAGGACTTCTCCTTAGTATCTGGGTCATTCAGGTGGGTGTCTAGGGTATAGGGTTATGGACCGTACCATTACATTAGGACTTCTCCTTAGTATCTGGGTCATTCAGGTGGGTGTCTAGGGTATAGGGTTATGGACCGTACCATTACATTAGGACTTCTCCTTAGTATCTGGGTCATTCAGGTGGGTGTCTAGGGTATAGGGCCATGGACCGTACCATTACATTAGGACTTCTCCTTAGTATCTGGGTCATTCAGGTGGGTGTCTAGGGTATAGGGCCATGGACCGTACCATTACATTAGGACTTCTCCTTAGTATCTGGGTCGTTCAGGTGGGTGTCTAGGGTATAGGGTTATGGACCGTACCATTACATTAGGACTTCTCCTTAGTATCTGGGTCATTCAGGTGGGTGTCTAGGGTATAGGGCTGTGGACCGTACCATTACATTAGGACTTCTCCTTAGTATCTGGGTCGTTCAGGTGGGTGTCTAGGGTATAGGGTCATGGACCGTACCAATTTATTAGGACTTCTCCTTAGTATCTGGGTCAGTCAGGTGGGTGTCTAGGGTATAGGGCCATGGACCGTACCATTACATTAGGACTTCTCCTTAGTATCTGGGTCATTCAGGTGGGTGTCTAGGGTATAGGGCCATGGACCGTACCATTACATTAGGACTTCTCCTTAGTATCTGGGTCAGTCAGGTGGGTGTCTAGGGTATAGGGTCATGGACCGTACCATTACATTAGGACTTCTCCTGAGTCTCTGGGTCAGTCAGGTGGGTGTCTAGGGTATAGGGTCATGGACGGTACCATTACATTAGGACTTCTCCTGAGTCTCTGGGTCATTCAGGTGGGTGTCTACGGTATAGGGCCATGGACCGTACCATTACATTAGGACTTCTCCTTAGTATCTGGGTCATTCAGGTGGGTGTCTAGGGTATAGGGTTATGGACCGTACCATTTAAATTAGGACTTCTCCTTAGTATCTGGGTCATTCAGGTGGGTGTCTAGGGTATAGGGTTATGGACCGTACCATTTAAATTAGGACTTCTCCTTAGTATCTGGGTCGTTCAGGTGGGTGTCTAGGGTATAGGGTTATGGACCGTACCATTACATTAGGACTTCTCCTTAGTATCTGGGTCATTCAGGTGGGTGTCTAGGGTATAGTGTTATGGACCGTACCATTTAAATTAGGATCATAAATAAATAATTAGATATCATTTATTTTTTTAAATGTAGTTCCCCATGATAGGACAATAAATAAATCAAATGTATAATGTATTTTAAAACTGTTCCGCCATGATAGGCCGATTAAATAAATAAGACGTATAATTAATGATAAGAGTACATCCGTCGTCTGAACCACATTGAGAGCTCTCTCACACCCCCGGCTCACAGCAACACATTGGTTCTGGGACCCATTTCATTACTCAACTTTACAAACATAACAAATCAACACACACCCTCCACACACACTGTGCCTTCTGTTTACATCTTCACCATGTTGACTTCTGTTTACATCTTCACCATGTTGCCTTCTGTTTACATCTTCACCATGTTGACTTCTGTTTACATCTTCACCATGTTGCCTTCTGTTTACATCTTCACCATGTTGCCTTCTGTTTACATCTTCACCATGTTGCCTTCTGTTTACATCTTCACCATGTTGCCTTCTGTTTACATCTTCACCATGTTGCCTTCTGTTTACATCTTCACCATGTTGAGTTAGTGCTTGTGTTGTTAGTCATATGAGAAGATATACAAAACCTGTATATATATATATATATATATATATATATATATATATGTATTTATTTATTGTATTGTTTTCAATCCATAACCAGGCTAGAATTGTGTTTCCTTATTTTCCTGATCTATGAGAACTGTGTAATTCTTTAAAACAGCCTTGGAGTCGTTGTGTCTCTGAACAACTGTCTGTTTAAAACAGTCTTGGAGTCTTTGTGTCTCTGAACAACTGTCTGTTTAAAACAGCCTTGGAGTCTTTGTGTCTCTGAACAACTGTCTGTTTAAAACAGCCTTGGAGTCTTTGTGTCTCTGAACAATTGTCTGTTTAAAACAGTCTTTGTGTCTCTGAACAACTGTCTGTTTAAAAACAGCCTTGGAATCTTTGTGTCTCTGAACAACTGGCTGTTTAAAACAGTCTTTGTGTCTCTGAACAACTGTCTGTTTAAAACAGTCTTTGTGTCTCTGAACAACTGTCTGTTTAAAACAGCCTTGAGTCTTTGTGTCTCTGAACAACTGTCTGTTTAAAACAGTCTTTGTGTCTCTGAACAACTGTCTGTTTAAAACAGTCTTTGTGTCTCTGAACAACTGTCTGTTTAAAACAGCCTTGGAGTCTTTGTGTCTCTGAACAACTGTCTGTTTAAAACAGTCTTTGTGTCTCTGAACAACTGTCTGTTTAAAACAGTCTTTGTGTCTCTGAACAACTGTCTGTTTAAAACAGCCTTGGAGTCTTTGTGTCTCTGAACAACTGTCTGTTTAAAACAGCCTTGGAGTCTTTGTGTCTCTGAACAACTGTCTGTTTAAAACAGTCTTTGTGTCTCTGAACAATTGTCTGTTTAAAACAGTCTTTGTGTCTCTGAACAACTGTCTGTTTAAAACAGTCTTGGAGTCTTTGTGTCTCTGAACAACTGGCTGTTTAAAACAGTCTTTGTGTCTCTGAACAACTGTCTGTTTAAAACAGCCTTGGAGTCTTTGTGTCTCTGAACAACTGTCTGTTTAAAACAGCCTTGGAGTCTTTGTGTCTCTGAACAACTGTCTGTTTAAAACAGTCTTTGTGTCTCTGAACAACTGTCTGTTTAAAACAGTCTTTGTGTCTCTGAACAACTGTCTGTTTAAACAGCCTTGGAGTCTTTGTGTCTCTGAACAACTGTCTGTTTAAAACAGCCTTGGAGTCTTTGTGTCTCTGAACAACTGTCTGTTTAAAACAGTCTTTGTGTCTCTGAACAATTGTCTGTTTAAAACAGTCTTTGTGTCTCTGAACAACTGTCTGTTTAAAACAGCCTTGGAGTCTTTGTGTCTCTGAACAACTGTCTGTTTAAAACAGCCTTGGAGTCTTTGTGTCTCTGAACAACTGGTTATCGATATATAGTTTATCAACGACGAGAGCTACTCGTTTCCCTTTTCATCAATTTTTCGAAAATTGGATACAGAACTTTACGCCGTTCTGCAAACTGATCATTCGTGACAGTTTTGGTCCCAGCAAGTCTTTTAGCATTATGTTATTATTAAATGAAGCAAATTTGGCAACGATTGGGGTGGTCATAGCTTTCATTGTCGTAGCTTTCATTGTCGTAGCTTTCATTGTCGTAGCTTTCAGATTCTCTCTCTTGGATACCTGGAAAGTACCAGATTCTCTCTCTTGGATACCTGGAAAGTACCAGATTCTCTCTCTTGGATACCTGGAAAGTTCCAGATTCTCTCTCTTGGATACCTGGAAAGTTCCAGATTCTCTCTCTTGGATACCTGGAAAGTACCAGATTCTCTCTCTCTTGGATACCTGGAAAGTACCAGATTCTCTCTCTTGGATACCTGGAAAGTACCAGATTCTCTCTCTTGGATCCTGGAAATACCAGACCTGGATACCTGGAAAGTACCAGATTCTCTCTCTTGGATACCTGGAAAGTACCAGATTCTCTCTCTTGGATACCTGGAAAGTACCAGATTCTCTCTCTTGGATACCTGGAAAGTACCAGATTCTCTCTCTTGGATACCTGGAAAG
>NC_068421.1:69361896-69367426 GCF_023373465.1 Oncorhynchus keta | reverse complement strand
CTCTGGAACTGCCGATCTGCGGCCAACAAGGCAGAGTTCATCTCAGCCTATGCCTCCCTCCAGTCCCTTGACTTCTTGGCACTGGCCGGAAACGCTGGATCACCACAGATAACACTGCTACTCCTACTGCTCTCTCTCCTCGTCCGCCCACGTGTGTTCTCGCACACCCCGAGAGCTTCTGGTCAGCGGGGTGGTGGCACCGGGATCCTCATCCAATGAGCTTGATGCCTTGATAAGCTCCTTTCCTGAGGACGGCTCACCTCTCCCAGTTCTGGGCGACTTTAACCTCCCCACGTCTACCTTTGACTCATTCCTCTCTGCCTCCTTTTTCCACTCCTCCTCCTTTTGACCTCACCCTCTCACCTTCCCCCTACTCACAAGGCAGGCAATGCGCTCGACCTCATCTTTACTAGATGCTGTTCTTCCACTAACCTCATTGCAACTCCCTCCAAGTCTCCGACCACTACCTTGTATCCTTTTCCCTCTCGCTCTCATCCAACACTTCCACACTGCCCTACTCGGATGGTATCGCGCCGTCCCAATCCCATCGCTCTCTCTCCCCCGCTCTCTCTCCTCTTCCATCCTATCATCTCTTCCCTCTGCTCAAACCTTCTCCAACCTATCTCCTGATTCTGCCTCCTCAACCCTCCTCTCCTCCTTTCTGCATCCTTTGACTCTCTATGTCCCCTATCTTCCAGGCCGGCTCGGTCCTCCTCCCGCTCCGTGGCTCGGCGACTCATTGCGAGCTCACAGAACAGGACTCGGGCAGCCGGCGGAAATGGAGGAAAACTCGCCTCCCTGCGGACCTGGCATCCTTTCACTCCTCCTCTCTACATTTTCCTCCTCTGTCTGCTGCTAAAACCACTTTCTACCATTCTAAGTTCCAAGCATCTGCCTCTAACCCTAGGAAGCTCTTTGCCACCTTCTCCTCCCTCCTGAATCCCCCCCCTCTCCCCTCTCTGCAGATGACTTCGTCAGCCATTTGAAAAGAAGGTCGACGACATCCGATCCCCTCGTTTGCTAAGTCAAACGACACCGCTAGTTCTAACCACTGCTTCCACCTGTGCTCTGACCTCTTTCTCCCCTCTCCTCCAGATGAAATCTTGCGTCTTTGTGACCCGGTCGTAACAACCTGCCCGCTTGACCCTATCCCCTCCTCTCTTCTCAGACCATTTCCGGAGACCTTCTCCCTTACCTCACCTCGCTCATCCCAGCTCATCCCCTGACCGCTGACTACGTCCCTCCCGTCTTCTAAAGAGGCGAGTTGCACCCCTTCTGAAAAGAACCACCACACTTTCGATCCCTCCCGATGTCAGCAACTACAGACCAGTATCCCTTCTTTTTCTCTCCAAAACTCTTGGGCGTGCCGTCGCCCAGCCCAGCTCTACCGCTATCTCTCTCCAGAATGACCTTCTTGATCCAAATCAGTCAGGTTTCAGACTAGTCATTCAACTGAACTTCTCTTCTCTGTATCAGGAGCGCTCCGCACTGCTAAAGCTAACTCTCTCCTCTGCTCTCATCCTTCTAGACCTATCGGCTGCCTTCGATACTGTGAACCATCAGATCCTCCTCTCCACCCTCTCCGAGTTGGGCATCTCCGGCGCGGCCCACGCTTGGATTGCGTCCTACCTGACAGGTCGCTCCTACCAGGTGGCGTGTGCGAGAATCTGTCTCCTCACCACGCGCTCTCACCACTGGTGTCCCCCAGGGCTCTGTTCTAGGCCCTCTCTTATTCTCGCCTATACACCAAGTCACTTGGCTCTGTCATAACCTCACATGGTCTCTCCTATCATTGCTATGCAGACCGACACACAATTAATCTTCTCCTTTCCCCCTTCTGATGACCAGGTGGCGAATCGCATCTCTGCATGTCTGGCAGACATATCAGTGTGGATGACGGATCACCACCTCAAGCTGAACCTCAGCAAGACGGAGCTCCTCTTCCTCCCGGGGAAGGACTGCCCGTTCCATGATCTCGCCATCACGGTTGACAACTCCATTGTGTCCTCCTCCCAGAGCGCTAAGAACCTTGGCGTGATCCTGGACAACACCCTGACGTTCTCAACTAACATCAAGGCGGTGTCCCGTTCCTGTAGGTTCATGCTCTACAACATCCGCAGAGTACGACCCTGCCTCACACAGGAAGCGGCGCAGGTCCTAATCCAGGCACTTGTCATCTCCCGTCTTGATTACTGCAACTCGCTGTTGGCTGGGCTCCCTGCCTGTGCCATTAAACCCCTACAACTCATCCAGAACGCCGCAGCCCGTCTGGTGTTCAACCTTCCCAAGTTCTCTCACGTCACCCCGCTCCTCCGCTCTCTCCACTGGCTTCCAGTTGAAGCTCGCATCCGCTACAAGACCATGGTGCTCGCCTACGGAGCTGTGAGGGGAACGGCACCTCAGTACCTCCAGGCTCTGATCAGGCCCTACACCCAAACAAGGGCACTGCGTTCATCCACCTCTGGCCTGCTCGCCTCCCTACCACTGAGGAAGTACAGTTCCCGCTCAGCCCAGTCAAAACTGTTCGCTGCTCTGGCCCCCAATGGTGGAACAAACTCCCTCACGACGCCAGGACAGCGGAGTCAATCACCACCTTCCGGAGACACCTGAAACCCCACCTCTTCAAGGAATACCTAGGATAGGGTAAGTAAGGGTAAGTAATCCTTCTCACCCCCCTTCTCCCCCCCCAACAAGATTTAGATGCAAGTGGCTGTTCCACTGGTTGTCATAAGGTGTATGCACCAATTTGTAAGTCGCTCTGGATAAGAGCGTCTGCTAAATGACTTAAATGTAAATGTAATGAATGATGTCTGTGAGTATAACAGATCTCATATGGCAGGCAAAAACCAGAGAAGAAATCCAACCAGGAAGTGGGAAATCTGAGGTTTTGTAGGTTTTCAAGTCTTTGCCTATTCAATATACAGTGCAAAATTTGGTCCGATTGCACTTCTTAAGGCTTCCACTAGATGTCAGCATTCTTTATAACCTTGTTTCAGGCTTCTACTGTGAAGGGGGAGCAAATAAGAGCTGTTTGAGTCCGGTGTCTGGCAGAATGCCATGAGCTCAGTCTCGCGTGCGGCCGTGAGCACGAGCTCTGTTCCTTTTCCTTTCTAAAGACAAAGGAATTGTCCGATTGGAATATTATTGAAGATTTATGATAAAAACATCCTGACATGTTTCTACGAACTGTAATGGAACTGTTGTCTGAACTAAGTGCCTGCGCCTTGTGAATTTGGATTTGTGAAATAAAAGCACTAACAAAAAGGAGGTATTGGACATAAATTGACTTTATCGAACAAAACAAACATTTATTGTGGAACTGGGATTCCTGGGAGTGCATTCCGATGAAGATCATCAAAGGTAAGTGAATATTTATAACGATATTTCTGAATTCTGTTGACTCCACAACATGGCTTGTTTTGGTCTCTGAGCACTGTACTCAGATTATTGCATGGTGTGCTTTTTCAGTAAAGCTTTTTTGAAATCTGACACAGTGGTTGCATTAAGGAGGAGTAGATCTTTAATTCCATGTATAACACGTGTATTTTCATCAACATTTATGATGACTATTTCTGTAAATGGATGTGGCTCTCTGCAAAATCACTGGATGTTTTGGAAGCAAAACATTACTGAACATAAAGCGCCAATGTAAACTGAGATTTTTGGATATAAATATGAACTTTATCAAACAAAACATACATGTATTGTGTAACATGAAGTCCTATGAGTGTCATCTGATGAAGATCATCAAAGGTTATTCAATCAATCCCTATACCAGTCTGCTGTTCCCACATGCTTCAAGAGGGCCACCATTGTTCCTGTTCCCAAGAAAGCTAAGGTAACTGAGCTAAACGACTACCGCTCCGTAGCACTCACTTCCGTCATCATGAAGTGCTTTGAGAGACTAGTCAAGGACCATATCACCTCCACCCTACCTGACACCCTAGACCCACTCCAATTTGCTTACCGCCCAAATAGGTCCACAGACGATGCAATCTCAACCACACTGCCCTAACCCACCTGGACAAGAGGAATACCTATGTGAGAATGCTGTTCATCGACTACAGCTCGGCATTCAACACCATAGTACCCTCCAAGCTCGTCATCAAGCTCGAGACCCTGGGTCTCGACCCCGCCCTGTGCAACTGGGTACTGGACTTCCTGACGGGCCGCCCCCAGGTGGTGAGGGTAGGCAACAACATCTCCTCCCCGCTGATCCTCAACACGGGGCCCCACAAGGGTGCGTTCTGAGCCCTCTCCTGTACTCCCTGTTCACCCACGACTGCGTGGCCACGCACGCCTCCAACTCAATCATCAAGTTTGCGGACGACACAACAGTGGTAGGCTTGATTACCAACAATGACGAGACGGCCTACAGGGAGGAGGTGAGGGCCCTCGGAGTGTGGTGTCAGGAAAATAACCTCACACTCAACGTCAACAAAACTAAGGAGATGATTGTGGACTTCAGGAAACAGCAGAGGGAACACCCCCTATCCACATCGATGGAACAGTAGTGGAGAGGGTAGCAAGTTTTAAGTTCCTCGGCATACACATCACAGACAAACAGTGGTCCACTCACACTGACAGAGTCGTGAAGAAGAGGCGCAGCAGCGCCTCTTCAGCCTCAGGAGGCTGAAGAAATTTGGCTTGTCACCAAAAAGCACTCAAATCTTTTACAGATGCACAATCGAGAGCATCCTGGCGGGCTGTATCACCGCCTGGTACAGCAACTGCTCCGCCCTCAGCCGTAAGGCTCTCCAGAGGAGTAGTGAGGTCTGCACAACGCATCTGGGGCAAACTACCTGCCCTCCAGGACACCTACACCACCCGATGTTACAGGAAGGCCATAAGAGATCATCAAGGACATCAACCACCCGAACCACTGCCTGTTCACCCCGCTATCATCCAGAAGAGGCGAGGTCAGTACAGGTGCATCAAAGCTGGGACCGGTGAGACTGAAAAACAGCTTCTATCTCCAAGGCCATCAGACTGTTAAACAGCCACCATTAACATTGGAGTGGCTGCTGCCAACCCACACTGTCATTGACACTGACCCAACTCCAGCCACTTTAATAATGGGAATTGATGGGAAATGATGCAAATATATCACTAGCCACTTTAAACAATGCTACCTTATATAATGTTGCTTACCCTACATTTATTCATCTCATATGCATACGTATATACTGTACTCTACATCATCGACTGCATCCTTATGTAATAATACATGTATCACTAGCCACTTTAACTATGCCACTTTGTTTACTTTGTCTACATACTCATCTCTTCATATGTATATACTGTACTCCCGATACCATCTACTGTATGCTGCTCTGTACCATCACTCATTCATATATCCTTATGTACATATTCTTTATCCCCTTACACTGTGTGTAAGACAGTAGTTTTGGAATTGTTAGTTAGATTACTTGTTGGTTATCACTGCATTGTCGGAACTAGGAAGCACAAGCATTTCGCTACACTCGCATTAACATCTGCCTAACCATGTGTGTATGTGACAAATAAAATT
>NC_068421.1:69353210-69361796 GCF_023373465.1 Oncorhynchus keta | reverse complement strand
ACTGAAAAAGAGACTATAGAGACTGCCAGAGGACCGGACAGCATGCCCTCCGATTTGACACACTGAACTCTGTCTGCAAAGTAATTGGTGAACCAGGCAAGGCAGTCATCCGAAAAACCGAGGCTACTGAGTCTGCCGATAAGAATATGGTGATTGACAGAGTCGAAAGCCTTGGCAAGGTCGATGAAGACGGCTGCACAGTACTGTCTTTTATCGATGGCGGTTATGATATCGTTTAGTACCTTGAGCGTGGCTGAGGTGCACCCGTGACCGGCTCGGAAACCAGATTGCACAGCGGAGAAGGTACGGTGGGATTCGAGATGGTCAGTGACCTGTTTGTTGACTTGGCTTTCGAAGACCTTAGATAGGCAGGGCAGGATCGATATAGGTCTGTAACCGTTTGGGTCCAGGGTGTCTCCCCCTTGAAGAGGGGGATGACTGCGGCAGCTTTCCAATCCTTGGGGATCTCAGACGATATGAAAGAGAGGTTGAACAGGCTGGTAATAGGGGTTGCGACAATGGCGGCGGATAGTTTCAGAAATAGAGGGTCCAGATTGTCAAGCCCAACTGATTTGTACGGGTCCAGGTTTTGCAGCTCTTTCAGAACATCTGCTATCTGGATTTGGGTAAAGGAGAACCTGGAGAGGCTTGGGCGAGTAGCTGCGGGGGGGTGGAGCTGTTGGCCGTGGTTGGAGTAGCCAGGCGGAAGGCATGGCCAGCCGTTGAGAAATGCTTGTTGAAGTTTTCTATAATCATGGATTTATAGGTGGTGACCGTGTTACCTAGCCTCAGTGCAGTGGGCAGCTGGGAGGAGGTGCTCTTGTTCTCCATGGACTTCAGTGTCCCAGAACTTTTGGAGTTGGAGCTACAGGATACAAATTTCTGCCTGAAGAAGCTGGCCTTAGCTTTCCTGACTGACTGCGTGTATTGGTTCCTGACTTCCCTGAACAGTTGCATATCGATGCTATTGCAGTCCGCCACAGGATGTTTTTGTGCTGGTCGAGGGCAGTCAGGTCTGGAGTGAACCAAGGGTTGTATCTGTTCTTAGTTCTGCATTTTTTGAACGGAGCATGCTTATCTAAAATGGTGAGGAAGTTACTTTTAAAGAATGACCAGGCATCCTCAACTGACGGGATGAGGTCAATGTCCTTCCAGGATACCCGGGCCAGGTCGATTAGAAAGGCCTGCTCACAGAAGTGTTTTAGGGAGCGTTTGACAGTGATGAGGGGTGGTCGTTTGACGGCGGCTCCGTAGCGGATACAGGCAATGAGGCAGTGATCGCTGAGATCCTGTTTGAAGACAGCGGAGGTGTATTTGGAGGGCCAGTTGGTCAGGATGAAGTCTATGAGGGTGCCCTTGTTTACAGATTTGGGGTTGTACCTGGTGAGTTCCTTGATGATTTCTGTGAGATTGAGGGCATCTAGCTTAGATTGTAGGACTGCCAGGGTGTTAAGCATATCCCAGTTTAGGTCACCTAACAGAACAAACTCTGAAGCTAGATGGGGGCGATCAATTCACAAATGGTGTCCAGGGCACAGCTGGGAGCTGAGGGGGTCGGTAGCAGGCGGCAACAGTGAGAGACTTATTTCTGGAGAGAGTCATTTTCAAAATTAGTAGTTCGAACTGTTTGGGTATGGACCTGGAAAGTATGACATTACTTTGCAGGCTATCTCTGCAGTAGACTGCAACTCCTCCCCTTTGGCAGTTCTATCTTGACGGAAGATGTTATAGTTGGGTATGGAAATCTCCAAATTTTTGGTGGCCTTCCTGAGCCAGGATTCAGACACGGCAAGGACATCAAGGTTAGCAGAGTGTGCTAAAGCAGTGAGTAAAACAAACTTAGGGAGGAGGCTTCTGATGTTGACATGCATGAAACCAAGGCTTTTTCGATCACAGAAGTCAACAAATGAGGGTGCCTGGGGACATGCAGGGCCTGGGTTTACCTCCACATCACCCGCGGAACAGAGAAGGAGTAGTATGAGGGTGCGGCTAAAGGCTATCAAAACTGGTCGCCTAGAGCGTTGGGGACAGAGAATAAGAGGAGCAGGTTTCTGGGCATGGTAGAATATATTCAGGGCATAATGCGCAGACAGGGGTATGGTGGGGTGCGGGTACAGCGGAGGTAAGCCCAGGCACTGGGTGATGATGAGAGAGATTGTATCTCTGGACATGCTGGTTGTAATGGGTGAGGTCACCGCATGTGTGGGAGGTGGGACAAAGGAGGTATCAGGGGTATGAAGAGTGGAACTAGGGTCTCCATTGTAAACTAAAACAATGATAACTAACCTGAACAACAGTATACAAGGCATATTGACATTTGAGAGAGACATACAGCGAGGCATACAGTAATCACAGGTGTTGAATTGGGAGAGCTAGCTAAAACAGTAGGTGAGACAACAACAGCTAAACAGCTAGCACAACAACAGCAGGTAAAATGGCGCTAACTAGGCAGAGGGAGGGACGGATTAACTACACACAGAGCCTGAGTGCGGCTGGGGCCGACAGATAAAACATAAACAAGCAGAATGGAGTACCGTGATTAATGGACAGTCCAGCATGCATCAGCTATGTAGCCAAGTGATCAGTGTCCAGGGGCAGCGGTGGATGGGGCAGGGAAGCTGGACTGGCGAGTGTTATCCAGGTTAAAAAAGCGAACAATGACTAAATAGCTTGTAGCTTGTAGCTAGTTTAGCTGGTTAGCTTCTGGAGGTTCTTGAGTGTGTTCTAAAAATGAAAAATAATAGCGATTCCATATCACATTTGATGTTTTGGTGCCTCGATGCCACTTCAGAAGCTGATTGATGAACTTTTTACTGATGAATGTGTTTGTTTTTTATGACCGTGTTTTTCTTTCTGTTTGCAGTTAGTATTTATTTTTTGATGTGTGCATTTTCTGTAATAGTTTTTAAACCCAAGGGCCAAATGGGCCAATACTTCCAGGAACGCCTATATGAAAAGCAGTTTCTAGGCATCTTCATACTAAACAATCTTCGGTAGAACTTTCAGTCAAGCACCAGACCTCAAGAGAAACTTCATAACAATATTGTGACACAACGTGCAACACATGAACACTGGCCTGGAAATACAATGACATTGCTAAAGTATGCAAAAAGATTAGTAGGAAACGACTTTGCCATCATTGCGATGTTGTCAACTTTACTGTGGACAGATGGCAATTCCATAACAAAGTTTGTAAAAAAAAATACCTAGCAAAAAGATCAGGTGCTCTCCCCTCACTCTTAGCTAGCTGGCTAACGTTATAATGCATCTTCAAGTCAATCTGACGACACCACAATGAAGACAAAAGGTTTTTCCTCGCAATTTATTGCCTCCTTTAGAAATGTAATTGTATTTCCAAGCTACTATAATGCACTTTTGACTAAATCTTTATCAACGCCAGTTGACAATGCATTGAGTATAGTGCTCAGTCGGGAGTCCAGTGTCCTAAAGAATGTGCAATACATGAATACTGTATTTATTTGTTTGTTTAATTTTAGACAAAAGCTTTGGCCAAACACTTCGTTTTTTTGTTTTTAAAAAAGTGTTTCCGCCCGGTCTCGAACCGGGGACCTTTCGCGTGTTAGGCGAACGTGATAACCACTACACTACGGAAACTGAGCATGACAGACAGAAGTACTCCAAATACACCTACTGCGCATTAAGTTAGCGTATACACTGCAGTAGCTTCTATAAAGCAGGGTCTCATTTCCATATAAATGTAGGTTGCTTTAAGAAATGCTGAAGACCGTTTTATGTATATATAAAATATATACATTTTATATTTTATTTGTTTACCTTTTTTAAAAACAGGGATTCACCGTTAAGACCAGTGTCTTTTTCGCAATGGAGCCATGCACATACAATTCATACACAAAATCAAATACAAACTAAAATAAAGCACAACAATCAAGAAAAACAGAAACATTCCTCAGCAAAGTTCCCCAATCAATATTTTAAAATTGTCCGAGCGGCATCAGAGCGTCCACTTTGCAGTGTCTTGTGCGGTTGTTTCCAGCAATGAGGTGCATTAAAACTAAAAGCGGATTTACCTAATTCAGCGGAGGCCCAACCCTGTAAGTGGTTTTGGTACCTCATGGTTTTTTAAATACTTTTTTATACTTTAACAACAAAGTTAAGTGAATTGTAAGCTTGTGTAGTATATAATGCATGTATACTGTTCTTCTCATGAAGTTTAATGATCATATCCGACATTATGTCTTGCCAATTACTGAAGCGCTAAACGAACACAAATGTCCATCCACGTAAAGGTGACGTAAAGGTGATCGATTACAAATCAACACTGAAAAAGAGACTATAGAGACTGCCAGAGGACCGGACAGCATGCCCTCCGATTTGACACACTGAACTCTGTCTGCAAAGTAATTGGTGAACCAGGCAAGGCAGTCATCCGAAAAACCGAGGCTACTGAGTCTGCCGATAAGAATATGGTGATTGACAGAGTCGAAAGCCTTGGCAAGGTCGATGAAGACGGCTGCACAGTACTGTCTTTTATCGATGGCGGTTATGATATCGTTTAGTACCTTGAGCGTGGCTGAGGTGCACCCGTGACCGGCTCGGAAACCAGATTGCACAGCGGAGAAGGTACGGTGGGATTCGAGATGGTCAGTGACCTGTTTGTTGACTTGGCTTTCGAAGACCTTAGATAGGCAGGGCAGGATCGATATAGGTCTGTAACCGTTTGGGTCCAGGGTGTCTCCCCTTTGAAGAGGGGGATGACTGCGGCAGCTTTCAATCCTTGGGGATCTCAGACGATATGAAAGAGAGGTTGAACAGGCTGGTAATAGGGGTTGCGACAATGGCGGCGGATAGTTTCAGAAATAGAGGGTCCAGATTGTCAAGCCCAACTGATTTGTACGGGTCCAGGTTTTGCAGCTCTTTCAGAACATCTGCTATCTGGATTTGGGTAAAGGAGAACCTGGAGAGGCTTGGGCGAGTAGCTGCGGGGGGGTGGAGCTGTTGGCCGTGGTTGGAGTAGCCAGGCGGAAGGCATGGCCAGCCGTTGAGAAATGCTTGTTGAAGTTTTCTATAATCATGGATTTATAGGTGGTGACCGTGTTACCTAGCCTCAGTGCAGTGGGCAGCTGGGAGGAGGTGCTCTTGTTCTCCATGGACTTCAGTGTCCCAGAACTTTTGGAGTTGGAGCTACAGGATACAAATTTCTGCCTGAAGAAGCTGGCCTTAGCTTTCCTGACTGACTGCGTGTATTGGTTCCTGACTTCCCTGAACAGTTGCATATCGATGCTATTGCAGTCCGCCACGGGATGTTTTTGTGCTGGTCGAGGGCAGTCAGGTCTGGAGTGAACCAAGGGTTGTATCTGTTCTTAGTTCTGCATTTTTGAACGGAGCATGCTTATCTAAAATGGTGAGGAAGTTACTTTTAAAGAATGACCAGGCATCCTCAACTGACGGGATGAGGTCAATGTCCTTCCAGGATACCCGGGCCAGGTCGATTAGAAAGGCCTGCTCACAGAAGTGTTTTAGGGAGCGTTTGACAGTGATGAGGGGTGGTCGTTTGACGGCGGCTCCGTAGCGGATACAGGCAATGAGGCAGTGATCGCTGAGATCCTGTTTGAAGACAGCGGAGGTGTATTTGGAGGGCCAGTTGGTCAGGATGAAATCTATGAGGGTGCCCTTGTTTACAGATTTGGGGTTGTACCTGGTGAGTTCCTTGATGATTTCTGTGAGATTGAGGGCATCTAGCTTAGATTGTAGGACTGCCAGGGTGTTAAGCATATCCCAGTTTAGGTCACCTAACAGAACAAACTCTGAAGCTAGATGGGGGCGATCAATTCACAAATGGTGTCCAGGGCACAGCTGGGAGCTGAGGGGGTCGGTAGCAGGCGGCAACAGTGAGAGACTTATTTCTGGAGAGAGTCATTTTCAAAATTAGTAGTTCGAACTGTTTGGGTATGGACCTGGAAAGTATGACATTACTTTGCAGGCTATCTCTGCAGTAGACTGCAACTCCTCCCCTTTGGCAGTTCTATCTTGACGGAAGATGTTATAGTTGGGTATGGAAATCTCCAAATTTTTGGTGGCCTTCCTGAGCCAGGATTCAGACACGGCAAGGACATCAAGGTTAGCAGAGTGTGCTAAAGCAGTGAGTAAAACAAACTTAGGGAGGAGGCTTCTGATGTTGACATGCATGAAACCAAGGCTTTTTCGATCACAGAAGTCAACAAATGAGGGTGCCTGGGGACATGCAGGGCCTGGGTTTACCTCCACATCACCCGCGGAACAGAGAAGGAGTAGTATGAGGGTGCGGCTAAAGGCTATCAAAACTGGTCGCCTAGAGCGTTGGGGACAGAGAATAAGAGGAGCAGGTTTCTGGGCATGGTAGAATATATTCAGGGCATAATGCGCAGACAGGGGTATGGTGGGGTGCGGGTACAGCGGAGGTAAGCCCAGGCACTGGGTGATGATGAGAGAGATTGTATCTCTGGACATGCTGGTTGTAATGGGTGAGGTCACCGCATGTGTGGGAGGTGGGACAAAGGAGGTATCAGGGGTATGAAGAGTGGAACTAGGGTCTCCATTGTAAACTAAAACAATGATAACTAACCTGAACAACAGTATACAAGGCATATTGACATTTGAGAGAGACATACAGCGAGGCATACAGTAATCACAGGTGTTGAATTGGGAGAGCTAGCTAAAACAGTAGGTGAGACAACAACAGCTAAACAGCTAGCACAACAACAGCAGGTAAAATGGCGCTAACTAGGCAGAGGGAGGGACGGATTAACTACACACAGAGCCTGAGTGCGGCTGGGGCCGACAGATAAAACATAAACAAGCAGAATGGAGTACCGTGATTAATGGACAGTCCAGCATGCATCAGCTATGTAGCCAAGTGATCAGTGTCCAGGGGGCAGCGGTGGATGGGGCAGGGAAGCTGGACTGGCGAGTGTTATCCAGGTTAAAAAACGAACAATGACTAAATAGCTTGTAGCTTGTAGCTAGTTTAGCTGGTTAGCTTCTGGAGGTTCTTGAGTGTGTTCTAAAAATGAAAAATAATAGCGATTCCATATCACATTTGATGTTTTGGTGCCTCGATGCCACTTCAGAAGCTGATTGATGAACTTTTACTGATGAATGTGTTTGTTTTTTATGACCGTGTTTTTCTTTCTGTTTGCAGTTAGTATTTATTTTTTGATGTGTGCATTTTCTGTAATAGTTTTTAAACCCAAGGGCCAAATGGGCCAATACTTCCAGGAACGCCTATATGAAAAGCAGTTTCTAGGCATCTTCATACTAAACAATCTTCGGTAGAACGTTCAGTCAAGCACCAGACCTCAAGAGAAACTTCATAACAATATTGTGACACAACGTGCAACACATGAACACTGGCCTGGAAATACAATGACATTGCTAAAGTATGCAAAAAGATTAGTAGGAAACGACTTTGCCATCATTGCGATGTTGTCAACTTTACTGTGGACAGATGGCAATTCCATAACAAAGTTTGTAAAAAAAAAATACCTAGCAAAAAGATCAGGTGCTCTCCCCTCACTCTTAGCTAGCTGGCTAACGTTATAATGCATCTTCAAGTCAATCTGACGACACCACAATGAAGACAAAAGGTTTTTCCTCGCAATTTATTGCCTCCTTTAGAAATGTAATTGTATTTCCAAGCTACTATAATGCACTTTTGACTAAATCTTTATCAACGCCAGTTGACAATGCATTGAGTATAGTGCTCAGTCGGGAGTCCAGTGTCCTAAAGAATGTGCAATACATGAATACTGTATTTATTTGTTTGTTTAATTTTAGACAAAAGCTTTGGCCAAACACTTCGTTTTTTTTGTTTTTAAAAAAAGTGTTTCCGCCCGGTCTCGAACCGGGGACCTTTCGCGTGTTAGGCGAACGTGATAACCACTACACTACGGAAACTGAGCATGACAGACAGAAGTACTCCAAATACACCTACTGCGCATTAAGTTAGCGTATACACTGCAGTAGCTTCTATAAAGCAGGGTCTCATTTCCATATAAATGTAGGTTGCTTTAAGAAATGCTGAAGACCGTTTTATGTATATATAAAATATATACATTTTATATTTTATTTGTTTACCTTTTTTAAAAACAGGGATTCACCGTTAAGACCAGTGTCTTTTTCGCAATGGAGCCATGCACATACAATTCATACACAAAATCAAATACAAACTAAAATAAAGCACAACAATCAAGAAAAACAGAAACATTCCTCAGCAAAGTTCCCCAATCAATATTTTAAAATTGTCCGAGCGGCATCAGAGCGTCCACTTTGCAGTGTCTTGTGCGGTTGTTTCCAGCAATGAGGTGCATTAAAACTAAAAGCGGATTTACCTAATTCAGCGGAGGCCCAACCCTGTAAGTGGTTTTGGTACCTCATGGTTTTTTAAATACTTTTTTTATACTTTAACAACAAAGTTAAGTGAATTGTAAGCTTGTGTAGTATATAATGCATGTATACTGTTCTTCTCATGAAGTTTAATGATCATATCCGACATTATGTCTTGCCAATTACTGAAGCGCTAAACGAACACAAATGTCCATCCACGTAAAGGTGACGTAAAGGTGATCG
>NC_068421.1:69347093-69353110 GCF_023373465.1 Oncorhynchus keta | reverse complement strand
GAGGACCTGAGCCCTAGGGCCATGCCTCAGGACACCTGGCATGATGACTCTTGTTGTCCCAGTCCACCTGGCCGTGCTGCTGCTCCAGTTTCAACTGTTCTGCCTGCGACTAGGGAACTCGGACCTGTTCACTCTGATTACTATTATTTGACCATGCTGGTCATTTATGAACATTTGAATATCTTGGCCATGTTCTGTTATAATCTCCACCGGCACAGCCAGAAGAGGACTGGCCACCCCTCATAGCCTGGTTCCTCTCTAGGTTTCTTCCTAGGTTTTGGCCTTTCTAGGGAGTTTTTCCTAGCCAACGTGCTTCAACACCTGCATTGCTTGCTGTTTGGGGTTTTAGGCTGAGTTTCTGTACAGCACTTTGAGATATCAGCTGATGTACGGAGGGCTATATAAATACATTTGATTCGATTTAATAACCAGAACCAAAGTGAACTCCACTGTTTTTGACAAGGTGGTTTTTAACAGGCACACCTCTGGGGAAACATTCTGGATTTGATACTAGCTTGATGACATGACAGTTTGCCCATGATGGAAACCGCTCCCTTGTAATCCTGTTTGCTAACTATTTCTCTAGAGTTTAGCAAGATGCTGAGGCCAGTCTCACACACAGCTTTACATCACAGTCCAAGTGTCTAAGGAGAGTTAGCGGCTAAACACAGCAGTTGGCCTCCTCAACCTGGACACCGACAGTGTGGTCTTCTACGTGGACAGCTATCCTGATAACCTCACTGTAATTACAGTCCTCTATCCCTTTGTCTCGCAGGTGCGTTGTGCCTCTGCATCATCCTCAGATTCTTGAATACAGAAGTACACTTTACTAGTCTGTAATCAGCGGGACCAGACCAGTCTTATTCTCCATATTCAAGTTTTGTTTTAATTCACTATGTATGCCCCTCCTTCATTAGCCTCCAGTGGAGCTGCGTTACCCTCGTGCTGTGGAGCCATCAAACTGTCTACTATCAATGGACAATTATTTAGTCTGTACAACTTTAAGAATGCCATCAGCGTAGACAAACAGCCATATATAAAGTAAGAACCAACAAAAGGGGATCACCACCTTGTTTTAACATCTATAACAGAGACCATACTGTACAGAATGGTGAATGCTGTCCAAATTTGGCCAGTTATGCCCTGTACCATTACCATAGATATAACAGTCCTCTCTGCTTAAATGTCAGAATGTATCATGCAGTTCTTTCCTCCTGTCAGAGTTTGGGTTAGTCAACAGTCAACAGTGCCTTATTATTTTGACGGAATTGGTTACGGTTTGGTTCCAGACATTAAGACCCTGAAATCCAGAGAAGAAGACTGGTCAAGTTCCACACAAACAGCCGGGTGTGGAATGCATTACTGTTTTATATAGGAAATTAGGTATGTATGTATATCTGATATCAGGTACAAATGTTGATTTGAATCACATGCAGAAACCATTGAATAATTAGTACATGCAAGTGAATGAAAGACTTGGTTTACATTGTAAGTAGTGTAATCAATTAAGCATACAATATCATAAAGTACACACCGGAAATTCAAGGTATTGCAGTTGAACATGAATAGATTAAATCCTAATTGAGAATTTATGGTTTTGTCTGTAGTGTAAATGTCGTCATGAATGTTGTATTTCATAGGATTCGTATACTAACGTTATTGTGGAGAGAGGTTGTATTGTGCTGCAGGGAAGGCCAGACAACTAAGTCCTCAAAGTCAAGAGTACTGGGAAAGTTTCATTCATTGTAAATTAGTAACACAGATTTGCAGTGCACAGTTCACCCAGAAAGGCTTGCTCTCTCTAATTCTCTCTTTCTCTCTTTCTCTCTTTCTTTCTTTCTTTCTTTCTCTCGGAGGACCTGAGCCCTCGGACCATGCCTCAGGACTACCTGGCATGATGACTCCTTGTTGTCCCCAGTCCACCTGGCCGTGCTGCTGCTCCAGTTTCAACTGTTCTGCCTGCGGCTATGGAACCCTGACCTGTTCACTCTGATTACTATTATTTGACCATGCTGGTCATTTATGAACATTTGAAAATCTTGGCAATGTTCTGTTAAAATCTCCCCCCGGCACAGACAAAAGAGGACTGGCCACCCCTCATAGCCTGGTTCTCTCTTGGTTTCTTCCCTGGTTTTGGCCTTTCTAGGGAGTTTTAGCCACCATGCTTCTACACCTGCATTGCTTGCTGTTTGGGGTTTTAGGCTGAGTTTCTGTACAGCACTTTGATATATCCCAGCTGATGTAAGAAGGGCTTTATAAAATACATTTGATTTTGATTTGATCATTTTCAGGATTCATTCAGGACTATCTGTAATCATGGTAGCATCCATATTAATGTAGTGTTTAGAAACATTTTCATTCTTATTTACAATAAAGTGACAAAAATGACACAAGACATTATTTACCATTAACTTCTATTGGGCACAAAATGATCTGAAACACAACCAAAACAAACAAACAGCAAGTGCATCCAACAAGTTTGTAATCTCAAGCTGGATGTAATCATTGCATGCTAGGAATATGAGACTAAATACTACATTTTTGACTAGTTTAATACACATATAAGTGCATTTGTACCAATACCTTGGTCCTCTAAAATGGGGACTATGTACAGAAAGTGCTATAATTTCAAAACGGTTCACCCGATATGGGATGAAAATATCCTCAAATTAAAGCTGACCGTCTGCACTATAACCTAATTACATTGTATCATTTTGAAATCCAATGTGCTGTAGTACAGAGCCAAAATGAACAAAACATTTCACTGTCCCAATACTTTCGGAGCTCACTATATGTAATAGAAAGACACTCTCTCTGTGCATTAACAATTTACTTCACTAGAGGATACTGCAGTGCTCCCATTACTGTGTTGCTCGCTTTGCAGGTCATTCACACTCTTTTGGGGTTCAAGGCAATGTTTTCTGAATGTTTTATGAATTGAACATTAACGTGTTTTCAATTACAAAGAGAGTGACTTTGGTGTATTTTATGAATTAACAGGAAAAATATCTTCATCAAGATGAACTGGCACACAAGTCAACCCTAGTGAGGCTAAAATAGAATTGATTTAATCTCAAAACCACGCCTGACATTGATCACTGAACAATACTTGCTGCTGTATATCAAAACTACAAATTGCACAATCTGTTACAATATACTAAAAGTTTAAGTTTAACCAAATGCTTGTTAAAACCAGTAAAAGGAATTCCAAACATTACGCCTGAACAATTTTCTCAATATTATGATAGGACTGCAGACAAAAGGTATGTACTAATGAGTAATAAAATCCAATTGGCATGCCATATAGTCATCATTAAGACTAGGAAGAAGAAGATGATGTTATGGGGTTCTAGACTCTCCTTCTAGGCTGACTGCGGTAGTCTACTGAGGTTAGTTCTGCACAAAGCTAGGACCCCCTGGCTTGGCACACATCATTTATTCATGCAGGGTGCACTAATGTGTGTCTAATGCACGTCTGGACTTAGCTCATACTGAGACCAGGACTGCAGAGTCCAGACAACTTCTTCTCTCTCCCCCTATCCACTCTGTATCTCAATCTTGCAAATCAAATACAACATAATGAAATGCTAATGTCAATATGCAGGATCCTTTGACTTGTTTATATTGTCCTCATAGTTGGGGACACACCCTTGTCATATATCTCACTGCTCACCACACCAGCACCTGTCTGCGCTTTGCAATCCAGGAAGAAAGGAACAACAAAGAGATGGATACATAATATATATATATTTTTAAATTAAATACAGTATTTAATTCTAAACCAGGGTCTCAAACACTTTCTAGCATGAGAGCTATACTACATGACCAAATATATGTGGACACCTGCTCATCAACATCTCATTCAAAATCATGGGCATTAAAATGCTATAACAGCCTCCCTCCACTCTCTCCAGTCAAGTTGTTTCCACACCAATCTCAACAAGCAATTTCTGTATGGACCTCACTTTCTGCAATGGTGGGCATTGTCATGCTGAAACAGGAAAGGGCCTTCCACAAACTGTTCCACAAAGTTGGAAGCACAGAATTGTTTCTAAAGTAATTGTATGCTGTAGAGTTAAGCAATAACCAAATCCACTAAGTTGAAAAGGTGTCCACATACTTTAGTATATATAGTGTACATTAAAAAATAAAACATGTCGCGAGCAACTGATTTTTTTCTATACTGAGCAAAAATATAAACGCAACATGCAACAAAGATTCTACTGAGTTACAGTTCATATGAGGAAATCAGTCAATTGAAATAAATAAATTAGTTCACACCCTGATCTGTGTCACCTGTTTTTGTGATTGTCTTCGCCCCCTCTAGGTGCCACCCATCTTCCCCATTATCCCCCTGTATATTTATACCTGTGTTCTCTGTTTGTCTGTTGCCAGTTTTGTCTGGTTTGTCAAGTCAACCAGCGGTTTTGTGTCTCAGCGCCTGCTTTTCCCAGTCTCTCTTTTCTCACCCTCCTGGTTTTGACTCTTGCCTGTCCTGACTCTGAGACCGCCTGCCTGACCACTCTTCCTGACCACTATGCCTGCCCCTGAGCCTGCCCCCAGAGCCTGTCTGCCCTGCCGACCTGGGCACCTTGCCCCACCTCTGATTATTGAACTCTGCCACCCTGAGCCTGCCTGCCGTCCGGTTCCGTTGCCCCACCTCTGGTTTACCGACCCACCTGCCTTGACCTGTCTATTGCCTGCCCCTTTTTGATTAATAAAAACCATTGTTAATTTGATGTTGTGGATCAGAAAACCAGTCATTATCTGGTGTGACCACCATTTGCCTAATGCAATGTGACACATCTGCTTCGCACAGAGTTGATCAGGCTGTTGATTGGGTGGCCTGTGGAATGTTGTCCCACTCAAACTTCAAATCAAATTGATTTATAAAGCCCTTCTTACATCAGCTGATATCTCAAAGTGATGTACAGAAATCTAACATAAAACCCCAAACAGCAAGCAATGCAGGTGTAGAAGCACGGTGGCTAGGAAAAACTCCTTTAGAAAGGCCAGAACCTAGGAAGAATCCTAGAGAGAACCAGGCTATGAGGGGTGGCCAGTCCTCTTCTGGCTGTGCCGGGTGGAGATTATAACAGAACACGGTCAAGATGTTCAAATGATCATAGGTGAACAGCAGGGTCAAATAATAATAATCACAAGGGTGCAACAGGTCAGCACCTCAGGAGTAAATGTCAGTTGGCTTTTCATAGCCGATCATTCAGAGTATCTCTACCGCTCCTGCTGTCTCTAGAGAGTTGAAAACAGCAGGTATGGGACAGGTAGCACGTCCGGTGAAAAGGTCAGGATTCCATAGCCGCAGGCAGAACAGTTGAAACTGGAGCAGCAGCACGGCCAGGTGGACTGGGGACAGCAATGAGTCATCAGGCCAGGTAGTCCAGAGGCATGGTCCGAGGGCTCAGGTCCTCCGAGAGAGAGAAAGAGAGAGAGTTAGCGAGAGCATACTTAAATTCAAATATGACACCGGATAAGACAGGAGAAATACTCCAGATATAACAGACTGGTCCTAGCCCCCCAACACATAAACTACTGCAGCACAAATACTGTAGAGAAAGAAAGTTTCTTCAAAGGCTGTGCAAAGTTGCTGGATATTGGAGTGAATTGGAAAACACTGTTTTACACATCAATTCAAATCATCCCAAACATGCTCTATGGGTGACATGTCTGGTGAGTATACAAGCCATGGAAGAACTGATACACTTTCAGCTTCCAGGAATTGTGTTCAGATCCTTGCTTACATGGGGCTGTGAATTATCATGCTGAAACATGAGGTGATGGCGGTAGATGAATGGCATGACAATGGGCCTCAGGATCTCGTCACGATATCTCTGTGCATTCAAATTGTCGTCGATAAATTGCAATTGTGTTCATTGCCCATACCATAACCCCACCGCCACCTTGGGGAACTCTGTTCACAACATCGATATCAGCAAACCGCTTGCCCACACGATGCAATACACGTTGTGAGGCCGGTTGGATGTACTGACAAATTCTCT
>NC_068421.1:69344010-69346993 GCF_023373465.1 Oncorhynchus keta | reverse complement strand
ACCGTCACTACACCCAGAGAGACCGTCACTACACCCAGAGAGACCATTACTACACCCAGAGAGACCATTACTACACCCAGAGAGACCATCACTACACCCAGAGAGACTGTCACTACACCCAGCGAAACCATCACTACACCCCGAGAGATCATCACTACACCCAGTGAGACCATCACCTCAACCAGAGTTCAGCTCTCCACCCAGAGAAGCCAGAAACCCCGAGAGGAGTTATGCTGAAATGGCACAAAGAATATGGCACCCTGCTACAGCCAAGCTAAAACAGATAAGGCATCATCTGCTGAACATAATCTGCTCAAAAATACATGTATTCCTTCTTTGTTATTATCAGAAATATAATTATTAGAAATACAGCCTATTATCATTATGAGTTCAGTTTCAGATAAGCTACTCAGGAAATAGTTCAAATTTGCACAGAAATATAAGTAGTCGCAGAAACAAAGTTCATGAGATTAGTAATTAGCTAATCTTAGATAATATTAACCAATGAATCAAATGTATTCATAAAGCCATTTTTAATTCAGCTGATTTCAAAGTGCTATACAGAAACCCATCCTAAAATCCCAAACAGCAAGCAATGCAGATGTAGAAGCACGGTGGCTAGGAAAAACTCCCTTCTTCTACAAAGAAACCTAGAGGAACCAGGCTTTGTGGGGTGGCCAGTCCTCTTCTGGCTGTTGAGATTATAACAGTACATGGCCAAGAGGTTCAAACGTTCATAGATGACCAGCAGGGTCAAATAATAATAATAATCACAGTGGTTCTAGAGGGTGCAACAGGTCAGCACCTCAGGAGTAAATGTCAGTTGTCTTTTCATAGCCAAGCATTCAGAGTTAGAGACATGGTGCGGTAGAGAGTGTCGAAAACAGCAGGTCCGGGACAAGGTAGCACGTCCTGTGATCAGGTCAGGGTTCCATAGCCGCAGGCAGAACAGTTGAAACTGGAGCAGCAGCACGATATAACGTCTATAGAAAAGACAGGAATGTCCAAGAGGGAGGTGTTGCTGTATATATTCAGAGCCCTATTCCTGTAAAGCTCAGAGAGGATCTCATAACAAATTAAGTAGAAGTGATGTGGTTCAGGTTCACCTGCCTCATCAGAAGCCTCTTCATTCAGGTGCTGCTATAGGCCAAGTGCAAACTGTCAGTATCTGGAGAATGTGTCTGTGATGTTAGAGAAGGTCTATGATGCTATTTTCATGGTAACCTGAACAATGACTGGTTGTCATCTAGTTGTCCTCTCAAGAGGAAGCTTCTTAATGTGACTAATGCCTATAACATGACCCAGGTTAATCACTCAACACTAGTGTATACCAGGAGGGTTGGATTTGTGACATCCACTTGTACTTACCATATATTTATTTACCAATGCTGCAGAGCTTTGCTCTAGAGCAATATAATTTCCCTATGACTCTAGTGACCATAACAAGGAAATACAAAGTAACAAAGGCAAGGCCTACAGTTATTTTTAAAAGAGATGAAGATTATTATTTTTTTAATGTTGGAATCGAGATGCAGCACTTGGAGTATTTGTAAAATGATTCTTGCCAATTGTTGACAAGCATGCACCTGTTAAGAAAATACCTGTGAGAACTGTTAGAGACCCCCTGGATCGATGATAAATTGCAAAATGTTATGGTTCAAAGAAACTATGCAAAAAAGGTTGCAAATAAGTCAGGCTGTTCAGATGATTGGTTGGCATACTGAATAATTTAGAAATTATGTGAATAAAAAAAATGTTAGTAAAAAATAAATACAGTGGGATCCAAAATTACTGGCAACTGACTGGCAATGCACAAACAATGTAATTATAACATAACTCAAGATCCACAACAAAATCAATGTTCTGCCATGGCCATCTCAGTCTCCGGACCTCAATACAATCGAAAACCTGTTGGCCGAGTTGAAGAGGGCAGTTGATAATCGCAAACCCAAGAATGTGAACGATCTTGAAAGGATCTGCAAGGGGAATGTTCCAAAATCCCTCCAAGTGGGTTCATTAACCTTAACATTACAGGAAAAGACTCCATGCTGTTATTCTTGCCAGAGGTGGTTGCACTAAGTACTAAATGAAGAGTGTCAGTAATTATGAAACATTGATTTTGGTTAAATTTATTTTGTATTAAATAATTGGATGATTTTGGTTGGTTCCATTGAAACATTAATAAAGTACAGTATCTCTCATTTTGGTATTTTGAGTTTCTCTATCTCGACCCCTTGACTTTTTCTACATTTTGTTATGTTACAGCCTTATTCTAAAATTGATTTTTTAAAATCCCCATCAATCTACACACAATAGCACATAACAACAAAGCAAAAACAGGTTTAGAAATGTTTGATTATTTATTACAAATAAACTGAAATATTACAATTACATAAGTATTCAAACCCTTTACTTAGTATTTTGTTGAAACACCTTTGGCAGTGATTAAAACCAAGAGTCTTAGATATGATGCTACAAGCTTGGCACACCTCTATTTGCAGAGTTTCTCCCATTCTTCTCTGCAGATCCTCTCAAGCTCTGTCAGCTATTCCTTGAATAGCACAGTCATTTTTAGGTCTCTCTAGAGATGTTCAATTGGGTTTAAGTCCGGGCTCTGGCTGGGCTACTCAAGGACATTCAGAGACTTGTCCCGAAACCACTCCTGCATTGTATTTGCTGTGGGTAGTTGTCCTGTTGGAAAGGGAACCTTTGCACCAGTCCGAGGTCCTGAGTGCTCTGGAGCAGGTTTTCATTAAGTATCTTTCTGTACTTTGCTCCGTTCAGCTTTCCCTCAACCCTGACTAGTCTCCCAGTCCCTGCCGCTGAAAAACAACCCCACAGCATGATGCTGCCACCACCATGCTTCACTGTAGGGATGGTGCCAGGTTTCTTCCAGATGTGACGCTTGGCATTCAGGCCAAAGAGTTCAATCTTGGTATGATCAGACCAGAGAATCTTATGTATGTACGTATGTATGTATGTA
>NC_068421.1:69340653-69343910 GCF_023373465.1 Oncorhynchus keta | reverse complement strand
TATTATTCTGACATTTCACATTCTTAAAAATAAAGTGGTGATCCTAACTGACCTAAGACAGGGACTTTTACTAGGATTACATGTCAGGAATTGTGAAAAACTGAGTTTAAATGTTTAGGCGAAGGTCTATGTAAACTTCCAACTTCAACTTCTTATAATGTTAACCACAGATCATAGAAACACGCAATTTTCACACATGTAGGCACTGATATGGCCTGCAATTTCTGAGGCTGGTAACTCTAATGAACTTATCCTCTGCAGCAGAGGTAACTCTGGGTCTTCATTTTCTGTGGCGTACCTCATGAGAGCCAGTTTCATCATAGCTCTTGATGTTTTTTTGCGACAGCACCTGAAGAGACTTTCAAAGCTCTTGAAAATTTCCGGATTGACTGACCTTCATGTCTTCAAGTGATGATGGACTGTCATAAAAAAATAAAATACTAATAGTCTTTGCTTAAGTATTCAGCTGCCTGAGTCAATACATGTTAGAAACACCCTCGGCATCTATTACAGCTATGAGTCTTCTTGGGTACATCTGTAAGAGCTTTGCACACCTGGAATTGTGCAATATTTGCCCATTATTTTATTATCTCAACCCCTATTATTTCACACAGAGTGAGTCCATGTGTAATGAGTTTCCTCCTCTTCTTCCGAAGAGGAGAGGCGAAACGGATCAGAGGACCAATACGCGGCGTGGTAATTTTCCATGGTACTTTTTAATGCTATAAGGTACACATGAACAAAACTAACAAAACAAGAAATGTGAAACTCAAAACAGTCCTATCTGGTGCACACAGAGACAGGAACAATCACCCACAAAACACACAGTGAAACCCAGGCCACTAAAAGGATTCTCAATCAGAGACAACTAATGACACCTGCCTCTGATTGAGAACCACACTAGGCAAAAAACATAGAAATTCCCAAAACCTAGACAAACAAACAGACTGCCCACCCAACTCACGCCTGACCATACTAACTAAATACAAAAAACACAGAAAATAAAGGTCAGAATCGTGACAGCACTTCTCAAAGTCTGGACTCAGCCCCCGCAAAACCTGACCTATAGGGGAGGGTCTGGGTGGGCGTCTGTCCGCGATGGCGGTTCTGGGCGCGGGACGGACCCCACTTCACCATTGTTTTAGTCCGCCCCATTTTCCGCCTCCGTGGTTTCTCACCATGGCAACCTCTCAATGACCCCACTGGGACAGAGGGGCAGCTCTGGACAGAGGCAGGGGCTCTGGCGCCTCTGGGCTGAGGGGCTCTGGCGCCTGGGCTGAGGGGCTCTGGCGCCTCTGGGCTGAGGGCTCTGGCGCCCTCTGGGCTGAGGGGCCGGCAGCGGCGCCCGGACAGGGGGCGGGACGCTCCGGCAGCGGCGCGGACAGGCGGGAGGCTCAGCGGCGCCGGACAGGCGGGAGGCTCCGGCAGCGGCGCGACAGGCGGGACGCTCCGGCAGTGGCGCCGGACAGGCGGGACGCTCCGGCAGCTGCGCTCTGACAGGGCGGGAGGCTCCGGCAGCGGCGCGGACAGGCGGGACGCTCTGCAACGGCGCAGAACAGGCGGGACGCTCCGGCAGCGGCGCCCGGACAGGCGGGAGCACCTGCAGAGAGGAGACAGAGAGACAGCCTGGTGCGTGGAGCTGCTACAGGAGGCAGCGGCGCCGGACAGGCGGGACGCCATTCCAGCAGCGGCGCCCGGGGCGGGGAGGCTCCAGCAGCGGCGCCCGGACAGGCGGGAGGCTCCGGCAGCACGGCGCCGGACAGGCGGGCGGCTCCGGACAAGCGGGAGGCTCCGGCAACGCGCCGGACAGGCGGGAGGCTCCGCAGCGGCGCCGGACAGGCGGGAGGTCTCCCGGCAGCGGCGCCCGGGATAGACGGGAGGCTCAGCCTTCCGGCGCCCGGACAGGCGGGAGCTCCGGCAGCGGCGCCCACAGGCGGGACGCTCCGGCAGCGGCGCCCCGGACAGGCGAGAGCACCTGTAGGAGGAGATTGGAGAGACAGCCTGCGTGGGGGCTGCCACAGGAACTACCAGGCTGGGAGACTTTCAGGGAGGCTTGGTGTTAGGAGGAGCCTGAAAGACCGGGCTGGGAGCACTGCAGACTCAGTCACCCAACCTTGGCACCACTTCCCCAGAGCTGGACAACTATGACCCGGACCCTCCAGAGTGCAGGCACAGGTTGAACCGGGCTGTGGTCACGCCTTTGAGGAGATCTAGTGCTTGCTACGCACACCTCTCCCCTAGGCTCCACTCCCACAGTTGCCCGGTACGAGCGGAGCGCAGGCAGAGGACGCACTGCACCCTCCCAGCGCCCCGGAGACACAGCACGCAGAGCCGGCGCAGGATAACCTGGACCAAGACTGCGTACCGGCGACCAGACCCGCTGAGCAGGCACCATACGCCCTGGCTCAATGCCCACACTCGCATGGCACTCTCGGGGGGCTGCCCTATAGCGCACCGGGCTATGGACACGCACTGGCGACACCGTGCGCTCAACCGCATAACACGGTGCCTGACCAGTAATGCGCTGCTTATCATAAGCACGAGGAGTGAGCTCAGGTCTGCTACCTGGCTTAGTACCACACCTCGTGTGCCCCCCCCCCAAAAAAATTTGGGGCTGCCTCTCGTACCTGTCGCACTGCCGTGCTGGCTCCTCATATTGCCGCCGCTCAGCTTTCGCTGCCTCCAGCTCTGCTTTGGGGCTGCGATTTTCCCCAGCCCGTGCCCAGGGTCCCTCTCCGTTCAGTATCTGCTCCCATGTCCAGGAGTCCTGTGATGGTGGCCTCTGTTGTTGATGCTGCTGCTGCTGTCGTCGCTGTCCTTTACCACGCCGCTTGGTCCGATTTTGGTGGGTGATTCTGTAATGAGTTTCCTCCTCTTCTTCCGAAGAGGAGAGGCGAAACGGATCAGAGGACCAATACGCGGCGTGGTAATTTTCCATGGTACTTTTTAATGCTATAAGGTACACATGAACAAAACTAACAAAACAAGAAATGTGAAACTCAAAACAGTCCTATCTGGTGCACACACAGAGACAGGAACAATCACCCACAAACACACAGTGAAACCCAGGCCACCTAAGTATGATTCTCAATCAGAGACAACTAATGACACCTGCCTCTGATTGAGAACCATACTAGGCCGAAACTATAGAAATTCCCAAAACCTAGACAAACAAACATAGACTGCCCACCCAACTCACGCCCTGACCATACTAACTAAATACAAAAACACAGAAAATAAAGGTCAGAACGTGACAC
>NC_068421.1:69338518-69340553 GCF_023373465.1 Oncorhynchus keta | reverse complement strand
CACACAAACTGGAAGTCAGAGCAAATACTAATATTAAAATACTGTGATTGATTTCAGATATTAATGTTTGAAATATTCTAATATCATACAACAAAAAAACAATGTTTCTGTCCACCACAAAGGAAAAGTTTGAATACATATTGTTGATAACACTACAGTACTCTCTCTGCAAATAGCAAAAATAATGTGTGTAATTTAAATGGCCAAAAAGGGGTTTTGTAGTTTATTTAATTTAATTATTACAAGTGTGAATGTATGTGTGTAACCTGATCTCAGGTCTATTAGTTAGTGCCAAGACTGTTGATTAATTTGGGGTTGGGCAGACTATTCTGTACTCAAAGCAAATATGTTAAAACCCTCTCTTCTTTTTCTCCACAGCCTTTTATTTAGGCGAAACCAGATGGAGGAGAAGGATGTCTTTAAAATAATTTAATTGAAGCTTGAATCGAAATTGCTTAAGAAGTTCAAGATTTAGGTTTAAAACGGCTTTTTTTTACTCAAAGGGAGTAACTTGGAGGCTAAGGCCTAACTTTTGATTTGTTAACTCAGTGAAAAAGTATTAAAATTGATCATCTTTCAAATATGATGTCCTCGTATCTGTCAACTTCTTAATGTACACTGAACAAAAACATTTCAAAAGTCTACTATAGTTATTTCTGTAGTATCACTATAAGATTGTTTTAATATTACCATAAGATATACTATTAGTATATCTTTGTATATTGGTATAGTAATGTATAATATTAGTTATTGCTATAGTATCACTATAAGAAGATGTTATAGTATTCCTTTAATATAGTGTAGAATAACTATAGTTATGTCTGAATTTACAATAAGAATACTATAGAATTTGTAAAAAGTTTTTCTGTGATATTTCTATAATATTATTCTATTGTAATCTTATAGGATCACTATAATATTGCTATAGTTATTGCTATATTATTACTATAATATTGCTATAGTTATTCTTTAGTATGTCTGAATTCACAACAAGAATACTATACGTTTAAAAAATATATTTATATAATACTCTTTTATATTAATCCCATAGTGCCTTTTCGTGAGGGTGAGATCGATCATCTAGAAAACTAAAGCAGATACTGTAGTTTGCTACGGCCAACCACACATGAATATCAATATTAGTTTTGCATTTGTCTATTTTGTCTGTCTGTCTTGTCTGTCTGTCTGTCTGTCTGTCTGTCTGTCTGTCTGTCTGTCTGTCTGTCTGTCTGTCTGTCTGTCTGTCTGTCTGTCTGTCTGTCTTGGAGTTCCAGATGTGGCTGGAGCAGTGGCCACCCCCGGAGGGCAACTTTACTGGAGCACATGTAGGAGCTCATCATCATGAAGTTAATCTATAACATTAGAAACAAGTAGGCTACAAGTAGGCTATTCTATATTAGGCACTACTACAGTGCTAGCTAGCTTATAGCCTACATGTACATATGGATTTACACTACTAATCATATTCCATTAATGTACATGGTCCTCTTGACCCAAGAGAACAATCCAGACTAAGAATTTGTAAATGGTAAGATCATAATGAATACTAAACTCAGCAAAGAAAGAAACGTCCCTTTTTCAGGACTCTGTCTTTCAAAGAAAATTTGTAAAAATCCAAATAACTTCACAGATCTTCATTGTAAAGGGTTTAAACACTGTTTCCCATGCTTGTTCAATGAATCATAAACAATTAATGAACATGCACCTGTGGAACGGTCGTTAAGACCCTTACAGCTTACAGACAGTAGGCAATTAAGGTCACAGTTATGAAAACTTAGGACACTAAAGAGGCCTTTCTACTGACTCTGAAAAACACTAAAAGAAAGATGCCCAGGGTCCCTGCTCATCTGCGTGAACGTGCCTTAGGCATGCTGCAAGGAGGCATGAGGACTGCAGATGTGGCTAGGGCAATAAATTGCAACGTCTGTACTGTGAGACGCATATGACAGCGCTACAGGGAGACAGGACGGACAGCTGATCGTCCTCGCAGTGGCAGACCACGTGTAACAACACCTGCACAGGATCGGTACATCCG
>NC_068421.1:69334738-69338418 GCF_023373465.1 Oncorhynchus keta | reverse complement strand
AAACAACCGTGAAGCTTACACGTGCTATAGTGCCCCTAACAAAGTCAACTACCCACAAAGACAGGTGGGAAAAGGGCTGTTTAGTCTGGTTCCCAATCAGAGACAACGATAGACAGTTGTCCCTGATCGGGAACCATACCCGGCCAAAACAAAGAAATACAAAACATAGAAAATAGAACATAGAATGCCCACCCCACATCACACCCTGACCTAACCAAATAGAGAAATAAAACGGCTCTCTAAGGTCAGGGCATGACATTCTGACCCACTGGGAATGTGATGAAGCTGAAAAAGCTTAAATATATAATTCTCTCTGCTAATTTTCTGACAATTCACATTCTTAAAATAAAGTGGTGATCCTAACTGACCTAAAACAGGGAATGTTAACTTGGATTAAATGTCAGGAATTGTGAAAAATTGAGTTTAAATGTGTTTAGCGAAGGTGTATGTAAACTTCAGACTTTAATTGTAACTTCAATGTCTGGAAAAGCGTCTTATAAAAAGTAATTTTGCCTAGTGTATTCATATTTTTGGCAGCACACATTGATCAGTCAGCGCTAATATGGATTCAAATGACATGGAGAAAATTGCATTTGCAAAGGAGAGAGTTCTGAATTAATGCATCATAAGGTAAAGGCTGACCTTTTTTCTGCATGCTTCTAACAGCGACATGTCTGTCTCGTATGTTGATCTAGCTAATTAGCATGTGTACACTCACTGCAATGCACAGCTGATGCACTACTTGCATGTGCATTGGCTAGCTTTAGATTCAACATGGCTAACTGTTTCTTAGCAAGACAGTTTGTTGTATCAGCTACAGTCTGTGTTGTGAGAGGCTGGTTTTGGTAGAGGAAATGTAGGCTAGCTAGCAGTGGTTGCGTTGAAACTGACATCTGGCAGTACATCTGGCTGTAGATAAGTGTCATGGAAATTCTACACAGGGACAGTCAAAGTCAATCTTAAATGAATCATTATTATCAGCCCGCTGGAGAGCTTCCAACCAACTCAATGCACCAAGTACACATGTCGATCAGGAGCTCTACCCGTGGCAAGTTATATTTTTGCATGATTTAGCTTATTCATCATTCATAATTAATTCATCATTAACGTTCTCTTCATTCATGTGACCAACCTATACTGGGTCATGCATGTGACAGACCAATACCTCACGAGGCGTCTTCTCTTAAGCTGAGACCTTGAATCTGAGATATCCCTTTCTCAAAACAAGGCTCTTCTAAATGCCTACAGACTGCTGTCAGCGGTGCTTTCCATGGTATCATTGCATCCTCGCTCTAGTCTTCTCACAAGACAAGTGAATAGCCTTCTCTATAAGACTATGGGTACCTTTTATGCGTTACTCGCCTTAATTTGAATGGTTTTATATATTTAAAAAATAATAATTTATAAAATTAAATTGTTTGCAGATGATTTGTCTCCTTCTGGTCAGCTCACAGTAAGGGTCTAGTTTGGGCAGGTCTCGTAGTCTTATGGTCAGACAGGAATTTCCCACACGCTTTACAAAATCCGCCACCGGTTTTCCTTGCAGACCTAGGGCTGTTATGGTGACCGTATTAAGCAGCACCGGCAGTCACGAGTCATGACCGCAGTCAAATTCCACAGGACCTTTGATACACGGTAACTAGGTTACTCTATGCACTAGCCAACAGCCATCAAGTCACTAATGGCCTCGCACTCAGCACAATATTGTCCTTCTCATCACTCTGACATCAATGCAAATGCAAGCGATAATCAAACTTCATGATTGAATTTGAATAATTTGCAGAGATGGCAATAGCAAAAACAATGAAAAACCTTTATTTAACCAACGACTTCTCAAATGTACAGAAAAGAGCAGAAGATCTGAGCGGTAACATCAGGTCCAGTTTGTCAATAACAGGTGAAAACTGATTCTAAAACACGGTCATGCAACTGCAGCCGTTTGAGCACATTTTGGATTCTAGTCAAATGCGAGAGGTTGACAATATATGTCAGAGCAAAAACCAAGCCACGAGATCGAAGGAAATGTCTGTAGAGCTCAGAGACAGGATTGTGTCAAGGCACAGATCTGGGGAAGGGTACCAAAACATTTCTGCAGCATTGAAGGTCACCAAGAACACAGTGGCCTCCATCATTCTTAAATAGAAGAAGTTTGGAACCACTAAGACTCTTCCTAGAGCTGGCCGCCCTGCCAAACTGAGCAATCGAGGAGTCGGGCCTTGGTCAGGGAGTTGACCAAGAACCCGATGGTCACTCTGACAGAGCTCCAGAGTTCCTCTGTGGAGATGGGAGAATCTTTCAGAAGGACAACCATCTCTGCAGCACTCCACCAAACAGGCCTCATGGTAGAGTGGCTGATGGAAGCCACTCCTCAGTAAAAGGCACATGACAGCCCGCTTGAGTTTGCCAAAAGGTTCCTAAAGGACTCTCAGACCATGAGGAACAAGATTCTCTGGACTGATGAAACCAAGATTGAATTCTTTGGCCTGAATGCCAAGCGTCACGTCTGGAGGAAAGCCGTCACCATCCCTACGGTGAAGCATGGTGTTGGCAGCATCATGCTGTGGGTATATTTTTCAGTGGCAGGGACTTGGAGACGAGACAGTATCGAGGGAAAGATGAACGGAGCAAAGTACAGAGAGATCCTTGATGAAAACCTGCTCCAGTGCGCTCAGGACCTTAGACTGGGGTGAAGGTTCACCTTCAAACAGGACACCAACCCTAAGCACACAGCCAAGACAACACAGGAGTGACTTCGGCACAAGTCTCTGAATGTCCTTGAGTGGCCTTGAAACCGATCGAACATCTCTGGAAAGACCTGAAAATAGCTGTGCAGCGACGCCACCATCCAACCTGACAGAGTTTGGGAGGATCTGCAGAGAAGAACGGGAGAAACTCCCCAAATACAGGTGTGCCAAGCTTGTAGCGTCCATACCCAACAAGATTCAAGGCTGTAATCGCTGCCAATGGTACTTCAACAAAGTACTGAGGAAAGGGTTTGAATTCTTATGTAAATGTGATATTTCAGTTTTTTATTTTTAATGAATTAGAAAACATTTCTAAAGACCTGTTTTTGCTATGTCATTATGGGGTATTGTGTGTAGATTGATAAGGGGGAAAAACAATTTAATGAATTTTAGAACAAGGCTGTAACGTAACAAAATGTGGAAAAAGTCAAGGGGTCCGAATACTTTCCGAATGCACTGTATATGTACTCTTTGCCACCCCTGGTATGTGTGTGTGTGTGTGTGTTCTCTCAGCACCTCACTCCTCAGTGTAGACTCCCAGTTCTGCTTAAAACAGCAATTTCTGTTAACAATATGACCACCTGACTTTAAATGAATGAGTTTAACATTCTGAATGAACATAAATGTCCGTTATTCGAACTGTCTGCTTTCTGGGTCTGGGTCTGCTTTCTGAGCCGTGATACTGTGGTGGTATTATACATTTTGTATTGTATATATGTAGTGGTGTAATAATGTTGTAATGTATGATGTATTGTTTTATCTTCTGTTTTATTTAAGTGCCTTAATGTGGTTGAACCCCAGGAAGAGTAGCTGCTGCCTTGGCAGCAGGCAATGGTAATCCCGAATAAATGCAAATACAAATCTTCTGAAAAATTCTTAGCCACATTGTTGGTTAAGGGCTTGTAAGTAAGCATTTCACTGTAAGGTTTACTACAC
>NC_068421.1:69321679-69334638 GCF_023373465.1 Oncorhynchus keta | reverse complement strand
AGAAACCCGTCACAGAATCACCCACCAACCAAGGACCAAGCAGTGTGGTAATGAGGCAGCGGCCGAAATCGCAAGACTCCTGGACATGGGAGGAGATTTTGGACGGCAAGGGACCCTGGGCACAGGCTGGAGATTATCGCCGCCCCAAGGCAGAACTGGAGGCAGCGAAAGCCAAGAGGCGGTGGATGATCGAGGCAGCGCGGCTGGAAGCCCGAGAGGCAGCCCCAAAAATGTATTGGGCGGAGGCACGGGGAGTGTGGCTAAGTCAGGTAGGAGACCTGAGCCAACTCCCGTGCTTACCGTGGAGAGAGGTGGACCAGGCAGGCACCATGTTATTCCGTGGGGCACACGGTGTCCCCGGTGCGCAGGCATAGCCTGGTGTTCTACATAGTAGCGCCTCATATCGGCCAGGCTAGAGTGGGCATAGAGCCAGTGCCATGAAGCCAGCTCAGCGCATCTGGTCTCCAGTGCGTCTCCTCGGGCCCTGCGCATGGTGTCCCCCGGTTCGCCAGCACAGCCCAGTGCGTGTCTATTCCACCTCGCCGCACAGGCCTGGCTACGGGGAGCATCCAGCCAGGTAGGGGTGTACAGACCTCCAGTGCGCTCCACGGTCCGGTCTATCCGGTGCCTCCTCCACGCACCAGGCTCTCTCCGTCTCCTCCCCTACAGGTGCTCGCCTGCTCAGCGCTGCCAGGAGTCTGTCCAGCGCTGCCAGAGCCGCCCGTCTGTCCTGAGCTGCCAGAGCCGCCCGCCTGTCCTGAGCTGCCAGAGCCTCCCGCCTGTCCTGAGCTGCCAGATCCGCCCATCTGTCAGGAGCTGCCAGAGCCGTCCGTCAGTCAGGAGCTGCCAGAGCCACCCGTCAGTCAGGAGCTGCCAGAGCCACCCGTCAGTCAGGAGCTGCCAGAGCCGCCCGTCAGTCAGGAGCTGCCAGAGCCGTCCGTCAGTCAGGAGCTGCCAGAGCCACCCGTCAGTCAGGAGCTGCCAGAGCCGCCCGTCAGTCAGGAGCTGCCAGAGCCGCCCGTCAGTTAGGAGCTGCCGTGAGCCACCGGTCAGTCAGGAGCTGGCCAGAGCCGCCTGTCAGTCAGGAGCTGCCAGAGCCATTCGTTACTCCGGTGCTACCGGAATCGCTCGTCACTCCGGCGCTGCCGGAATCGCCCTTCACTTCCGGAGCTGCCGGAGTCTCCCGCCCCTGTCTTGTGCAGCCGGAATCTCCTGTCCATTCGGGACCCGTGGCTAGGGTCCCCGGTCCGAGGTCGGCGGCGAGGGTTGCCGCTCTAAAGAGGCCACGGAGGCAGGTTAGGAGGCGGACAAAGACTATGGTGGGAGTGGGGTCCACGCCCCGCGCCAGAGCCGCCACCGCGGACAGACACCCAACCAGACCCTCCCCTATAGGTTCAGGTTTTGCGGCCGAAGTCTGCACCTTTGGGAGGGTTATTGTCAGTCCTGACCTTAGTTCTTTTGTTATGTCTTTGTTCTAGTATGGTCAGGGCGTGAGTTGGGTGGGTTGTCTATGTTCCTTTTTCTATGTTGTGTTTGGCCTGGTATGGTTCTCAATCAGAGGCAGGTGTCGTCAGTTGTCTCTGATTGAGAATCATACTTAGGTAGCCTTTTCCCACTTGTGTTTCGTGGGTGATTATTTTCTGTTATGTGTCTGTCACCTTTCAGAACTGTGTTAGTTTCACCTTTGTTATTTTGTTTAGTGTTCTCGGTGTAATAAATGTATGATGAACACTTACCACGCTGCTCATTGGTCCTCCGATCCTTCCTACTACTCCTCGTCAGAGGAGGAAGAAACCGTCACAATACCACTCTACCTTTAGTATTGTTATGCATTTTAGGGATTGAACCCTGGTGCTTGTACAGTGCCTTCAGAAAGTATTCACACCCCTTGACTTTTTCCAAATTTTGTTGTGTTTTTTTGTTGTTGTTGATTTTAACTAATTAATTAAAAATGAAAAGCTGAAATGTCTTGAGTCAATAAGTACTCAACCCCTTTGTTATGGCAAGCTTGAATAAGTTTGGGAGTAAAAAATGTTCTTAACAAGTCAAATAATAACTTTGCATGGACTCACTGTGTGCAATAAGAATTGAACATGCTTTTTTAATGACTACCTCATCTCTGTACCCCACACATACCATGACAAAGTATTTCAGATTTATTTCTTCTTTATTTTTGCATATTTTTTTACACTGAATGTTATCAGATTTTCAACCAAAACCTAATATTAGATAAAGGGAACCTGAGTTCACAAATAACATAAAAATAAAAATATTTATTTTATTTAACAAAGTTAGCCAAATGCTTCCTGTAGTTGATCAGTCTCTCACATCACTGTGGAAGAATTTTGGCTGACTCTTTCATGCAGAACTGCTTTAACTCGCCAACATTTGTGGGTTTTCAAGAATGAACTGCTCGTTTCAAGTCCTGCCACAACATCTCAATTGGGATTAGGTCTGGACTTTGACTAGGCCATTGCAAAACTTCAAGTTGTTTGCTTTTTTATAATTTTCATTTAGACTTGATTGTGTGTTTTGGATTACTGTCTTGTTGCATGACCCGGCTGCGTTTCAGCTTCAGTTCACAGACGGATGGCCTGACATTCTCCCGTAGAACTCTCTGACACAGAGCAGAATGCATGGTTCTTTCTATTAAGGCAAGTCATCCAGGTCCTGAGGCAGCAAAGCATCCCCAAACCATCACACTAGCACCACCATGCTTGACCATTGGTATGAGGTTCTTACTGTGGAATGCAGCGTTTGGTTTTTGCCAGACATAATGTGACCCATCTTGTCCAAAACGTGGACTCAAGTTTGAAAAAAGCACCTGGAAGCACCTGGAAGATCATCAAGACTCTTGAAAGAATGTTCTATGGACAGATGAGTCAAAAGCATAACTTTTAGGATGACATGGATCCCATTATTGCTGGCGAAAACCAAACAGTGCATTCCACAGTTGGAACCTTATACCAACGATCAAGCATGGTGGTGGTAGTGTGATGGTTTGGGGATGCTTTGCTTGCCATTGACATGGTGATCTGAGGCTTGTGTGCGTTTGCTCGACCATTGAAACCCATTTAATGAAACTCCCGACGAACAGTTCTTGTGCTGACGTTGCTCCCAGAGGCAGTTTGGAACGAGGTAGTGAGTGTTGCAACCGAGGACAGGCGATTTTTAAGCCCTGCGGGCTTCAGCAATCCGCTGTCCCGTTCAGTGATCTTGTGTGGCCTACGCAACCCAGTCGTTCAGTCTTTTTGTTCTGTATCTACGGACACGACCCAGTCGTTCGTTCTAAATGTTCCATTGCCATACTGTCTGGCAACATTCTTAACCCTTGCTTGCTAGCTAGTCAACTACGGCTAACTTAAAGTCACATCAAAAACTGCAGCAAAAACAAAAGCAAAGTAGCTGCACTTGCATAAGCTGTTTTCTAATGACATTCATTTGGACACATCCATAACAATGAGCTAATGAGGCACGATTTCGCCTGGCATAGAAAATGTGCTCATTCGTCAGGACACTGTTGTTCAGAGGAGCTAGCCAACAACACGGCTAAAACAATCACATCAAATTGAAGCTGGAATGATTGCAAAACTAGTGTGGCTGCATCATGGGGATTTCTTTAGGATAAAAATACATGCAATAGAGCTAAGCAAAGGCAGGAATACTTGGTTCGGTCTGTGGAGACAAATTCACCTGTCAGCAGGGCAATAACCTAAAACACAAGGACAAATCTACACTAGAGTTGCTTACCAAGATGACATTGAATGGTCCTGATTGGCCTAGTTACAGTTTTGACTTAAATCGACTTGAGAATCTATGGCAAGAATTGAAAATAGCTGTCTAGCAATGATCAACAACTAACTTGACAAAGCTTGAAGAATTTAAATATTGTACAATCCAGGTGTGCACAGCTTTTAGACACTTACGCAGAAAGACTCATAGCTGTAATCTCTGCCAAAGGTGATTATAACATGTATTGACTCAGGGTTTGAATACTTACACTACCAGTCAAAAGTTTTAGAACACCTACTCATTCAAGGGTTTTCTTTATTTTTACTATTTGCTACATTGTAGAATAATAGTGAAGACATCACAACTATGAAATAACACATATGGAATCATGTAGTAACCAAAAAAGTGTTAAACAAATCAAAATATATTTTATATTTCAGATTCTTCACAGTAGCCACCCGTTGCCTTGATGAGAGCTTTGCACTCTTGGCATTCTCTCAACCAGCTTCATGAGGTAGTCACCTGGAATGCATTTCAATTAAAGGTGTGCCTTCTTAAAAGTTCATTTGTGGAATTTATTTCCTTCTTAATGCGTTTGAGTCAAACAGTTGTGTTGTAATAAGGTAGTGGGGGTATACAGAAGATAGCCCAATTTGGTAAAAGACCAAGTCCATATTATGTCAAGAACAGCTCAAATAAACAAAGAGAAATGACAGTCCATCATTACTTTAAGACATGAAGGTCTGTCAATACAATGTGAAGAATTTTGAACGTTTCTTCAAGTGCAGTCACAAAACCATCAATCGCTCTGATGAAACTGGCTCTCATGAGGACCGCCACAGGAATGGGAGACCCAGAGTTACCTATGCTGCAGAGTATAAGTTCATTAGTTCACAGAGTTCAAATCTCAACATCAACTGTTCAGAAGAGACTGCGTGAATCAGGCCTTCATGGTTGAATTTCTGCAAAGAACCACTACTAAAGGACACCAATAAGAAGAAGAGACTTGCTTGGGCCAAGAAACACGAGCAATGGACATTAGACTGGTGGAAATTTGTCCTTTGGTCGGAGTCCAAGCTGGACATTTTTGGTTCCAACCGATGTGTCTTTGTGAGACGCGATGTGGGTGAACGGATGATCTCCGCATGTGTATTTCCCACCGTAAAGCATGGAGGAGGAGGTGTGATGGTGTGGGGGTGCTTTGCTGCTGGCACTTTTTGTGATTTATTTAGAATTCAAGGCACACTTAACCAGCATGGCTACCACAGCATTCTGCAGTGATATGCCATCCCATCTGGTTTGGGCTGAGTGGGACTATCTCATAGTTTTGATGTATTCACTATTATTCTACAATGTAGAAAATAGTAAAAAAGAAAAGAAAAACCCTTGAATGAGTATTATATGTAAATGAGATATTTCTGTATTTCATTTTCAATAAATGTGCAAACATTTCAAAAAACATGTTTTCACTTTGTCATTATGGGGTATTGTGTGAAGATTGGTAGGAAAAAATATATTTAATCAGAATTCAGGCTGAAACACAACAAAATGTGGAATATGTCAAGGTGTATGAATAGATTTCTGAAGGCACTGTATATATGCTGGCCAGGAGTTTTAACCACTCGACCACGGCTCTGCACACAGTAGGTCTTTCTATATACCAGCTGTAAGTGAACAGAGGTAAAATGACTACATTTCAGAGAGTTAAAATCAGATACTTAATACTTTGACTGACATAGTCAGAAATTCCTTCCTGTTCTACCCACTTCCATTGCCAAGAGTGTTTTTGGTCCCGGTATTGACCCTTCCACTCAAAATGGCTGCTCTGATAACACAACGGTCTGTTGGGTTCTTGAGGACAGGAGCCCAGGAATGCAGCATGATACAGTTGAAGTCGGAAGTTTACATACACTTAGGTTGGAGTCATTAAAACTTGTTTTCAACCACCTCCACAAATTTCTTGTTAAACAAACTATAGTTTTGGCAGGTCGGTTAGGACATCAACTTTGTGCATGACACAAGTAATTTTTCCAACAATTGTTTACAGACAGATTATTTCACATATTACTCACTGTATCACCATTCCAGTGGGTCAGAAGTTTACTTACACTAAGTTGACTGTGCCTTTAAACAACTTGGAAAATTCCAGAAAATGATGTCATGGCTTTAGAAGCTTCTGATAGGCTAATTTACATCATTTGAGTCAATTGGAGGTGTATCTGTGGATGTATTTCAAGGCCTACCTTCAAACTCATTGTCTCTTTGCTTGACATCACGGGTATATCAAAAGAAATCAGCCAAGACCTAAACAAAATAATTTGTAGACCTCCACAAGTCTGGTATATCCTGGTAGCAATTTCCAAACGGCTGAACGTACCACGTTCATATGTACAAACATTAGTACGCAGATTATAAACACCATGGGACCACGCCATTATCATACCACTCAGGAAGGAGAAGCGTTCTGTCTCCTAGAGATGAACTCTTTGGTGTGAAAACTGCAAATGAATCCCACAACAACAGCAAAGGACCTTGTGAAGATGCTGGAGGAAACAGGTACAAAAAGTATCTATATCCACAGTAAAACGAGTCCTATATCGACATAACCTGAAGGAGTGACTGGTGCACTTCACAAAATATGGCAGCATGAGGGAGGAAAATTATATGGATATATTGAAGCAACATCTCAAGATTAAAGCTTGGTCGCAAATGGGTCTTCCAAATGGACAATGACCGCAAGCATACTTCCAAAGTTGTGGCAAAATGGCTTAAAGACAACAAAGTCAAGGTATTGGAGTGGTCGTCACAAAGCCCTTACCTCAATCCTATAGAAAATTTGTGGGCAGAACTGAAAAAGTGTGTGCGAGCAAGGAGGCCAACAAACCTGACTCAGTTACTCAGCTCTGTCAGGAGGAATGGGCCAAAATTCACCCAACTTATTGTGAGAAGGTTGTGGAAGGCTACCTGAAACATTTGACCCAAGTTAAACAATTTAAAGGCAAAGCTACCAAATACTAATGGAGTGTATGTAAACTTCTGACCCACTGGGAATGTGATGAAAAAAATAAAAGCTGAAATAAATCACTCTCTCTACTATTATTCTGACATTTCACATTCTTAAAATAAAGTGGTGATCCGAACTGACCTAAAAACCGGGAATTGTTACTGGGATTAAATGTCAGGTGAAAAACCGAGTTTAAATGTATTCGGGCTAAGGTGTATGTAAACTTCCGACTTCAACTGACTGTAGATATAAGTGGTCTCACAGTAAATGAAGACGACATCGCTCTCTATCTCAGTGCCAGTTGCAGTGTCTTTGATCCTTGGTGCTTGAGGTGTTGGCATAGGGATCCTTCTTGCCACCCCTCCCTGCCTGCATTACATCCCAGAACTATGAACCCTAAAACAAAACAAAAGAGCAATGGATGATGTGATGCAATAAAAAAAAAGTATGTTATTTAAAGAAGAGAAATAGATACATTTGAAAGATAAATCACTTAATACAATTGACATGTTACCGTGAGAAACATTATGTGAAGAGATTGAAAATGTCAAAGAAATTTGCAATTCAATGACACATATTTTATCGGTGTGTGATATTGCTATGACCTTAAGTTGAGGAGACATCTACTCCAGCCAAAGAATGAAATAAACTATTTGGCCCGGCTAGAGGCCCATGCTCATATATTGTGTGACGTTATCATGAGTGGGTGGAGATGTTTCTGCAATCACTCAAGCTTCAAATACATACAATATGGCCACTAACAAACTGACCGGGCTCCACCTTTGAGTATAGTTCTTGCGAAATGGAGAAGAAGTACCAACGTTCATAAATATTGTTGCATTTCTTTGAAGTGCCACTATTTACTCAAATTCTGTACATAAACTGCATAGATACATTATAGGTGTTACACAAATCCACTGACGTCTGACTTATTTCAAGTTTAAAAAAAAAACACCATTGTTGTAAATATCCTGGAACAATAAACATTTCACATAGCTTATCTTCTCTTCTGTCACTGGAACCAATAATGAGTAGAGTTGACTGCGTTCAGGATTCATTTACAACTCAACAGCGGCAGCGTGAGGACAATCAAGGCATTGCATGTGTCCCATGCGCAGTAGTCCACAGAAGACAAAAGGCAAGGTACAGGTGAGCCACAACTTTTTATCTTAATAAAACAGATGACTCTGACCAGTCATATAGTGTAATACATTAAGACTAATGGTCTTGAAAGCTGCGTGTCATAGGCTACCCAATGACAAATCCAAGGCACTCCTATTTATCTTGGGCATGTCCATGTAAGATACCATGAGGTAATGACTCGTTTTAAGGCGTATGCATCAGCAGTCCTACCACTTACTGTAACATCAAAAACAATGAGGGAAATTGATGTGGTTATATTACCAACATCTCAAGACATCAGTGACATGGACAAAATGGCCCCCATGATCGTGTCGATACGTGTGGTTGTTGATAAAAGACAATACTATTTATACAATACAAATAATATACTTTATACAATACAAATATATACTTGGAAGTACATCTATTTAATAACAAAGCAGTATATTTTGTCTCCAGCCACAAGGAAAGCCTAATCTCATCGACTGTCATCACCTTCTATCCACCAGCCAATCAAAGTATGGGCTTGGTGTCGTTCAATCCACAATGGCATCTTTCTATATAGGAAAACAAAACACAATAAACGTAGTCAAAGAGCAGACTATAGTAAATGTTAACATTTTCATTATTATACTTCATAGTCCTGCATGTTGGAGCTCAAGCCTAAGAGTTTCACTGTACCCTTCAATCACACCTGCAACCCTGTACATGTGACTATTAAACACTCAATCGGAATCGGATTACTGTTACATAAAAGTGTTGTACAACAAATGTTGTTCAAAGTATCACTTGAAATATTAATAGGCAGCATCATAAATCCTTCAATAATAACACATTTGTATTTGACAGGCGCCTTTCAAGACACCCACGGACACGTTAAAAGTACATAATAAATCTAAGTGGAAGTCAAATGAAATCCAAATAAATAAATAAATTCAAATAAACCAAACAGACCAAATTGAAAAACAGGACAGATTACATAGGGGATAGTGGTGAAGGCACACAAGTGGGATTAGAACAGAGTCAATCAGAGAGCATAGGCTCACTGAAAGGTGTGTTTAAAGGCCTTTTTTAACAAGGAAAATGAGTTCACTCACTTTGTCCGTATACAGTGTTCAAGAGGAGGAGGAATGAGGTCAGTGTTGATATCTTGGCAGCCGGCAGATATTCCTGTGCCAGCTACAGCTGGAAATAAACACAAGAATACAAACTCTTCATTAACTTGATATGCTTTATGTAGCACACATTCATTAAGTGACATATGAAGAATGAATGGGGCTAATCATTCACATCAATAACCAAATCAGAAAGCGAACAGCTACATACAAGCAGGGATGCATGGTGCCTAGTTCTCTAGCAGGTCAAACCAACCCATCATCAGTGTTCTATGCGTACCGTGAGGCAGATTTCCTCCTGCTGATTGGCTCGGCCATCGGCAAGGCCCACCTGAGCCCACACTGGTCACTAGACACGGGCACTGAATTAAGTCAAAAAGAGTGGACTAAAAACAAAAACTTATTTGGTTGTTAGTGTTGCTCTATGCGGAACGTGTTATTAACTAATTAGTTGTGATTTTAAAATAGTGCAGAAGGATTGAGTAGAGGTAGACTCAGCGAGGTGACGTTGCAGCAGCATGGCAGATATTGAGATGAGTGTGTTGCAAGACCTTGCTCTCCACACAGTCACACAGAGTATCTGCACATGTGCACTGAGCCGCTTCACGCTACAATGTAGCAACTACAGGACCAAAAACAGAGGAGAAGTTTAGCTTCACTCCTTAAGCCTCTTAGCTGATGCGCTAATTGACCCACCGTGTGTTTACTTTATTGCATGCAACATCATCTCGTTAGTCTACCTTTGAGAAAACGTCTGTAGAATGTACAGTAGATCTATGGCAATTTCAACAGCAGAAGATGTCATGTAACCCCGTGTTTTTACCTTGCAGATATTATAACGTTCTAAATAAAGACAGCATTTTAATGTCACTGCGACCTCTTGTTCCCTTAAGAAGGTTCAGGTTTCCAGTGCCTGAATCGGGCTCCTTGTGGTTGTTGAGGTATTCAATGCAAGCCCGTCCAAAACCACAATAAATTGACAAGCTCCTATGGAACGATGACAACCAAAATAAATGTCACGGTTAATCATGTTTAAATTATTACACTGAACATATAAAGTAATATAATATTCCCCTTGTGCAACAACAAAAAAACATTGTCCAAGATTAATACAACAACACAGCCATTGGATCTCAGCAGTGGCCAACGTGAGGCCCCGTGTTCTCATAGTACCGGAGGGACTTAATCTCCTGGTGACAAAATGCCATGTGAAGTCAAGACGGAATTAAATACTGGAATTTACAGAACGTTCTATGACTTAATACTCACTGATGTAAATCAAGAAAGCACTCCTATATGTTAATTAATGGTTGGTGAAGAACATTTAATTCACCATAATAAGTACTACGCCCCAAATAGCACTTATTCCTATATAGTGCATTACTTTTGACATATAGCCCCTGGTCAAAAGTAGTGCACTATATAGGGAATATGAGTGACATTTGGGATGCACCTCTGTCTGATTGATATGTTATCTCTATGCAGGGTGGTATAACTATACCATTACAAAGGTGATCCAATCCTACCTTCTTCTGTACAATCCCATATCTCAGATACGGTGTATCTGAGAATGTGAAACTCTGACTCCTCCACTCGGCACTGCAAAAAACTGCTGCTAGATCCAAGAATGCGCCATTTCAGGGTAGAAAACACAGAAAGACATTATCACTAAACATCACAGCATTTGAACTCAAACCAGGCCAAATATTTGAGCTCCTGTCCAGTAATCATATACGAGCCCAAATAGAACCCTATTTCCTATTTAGCGCACTACTTTTGATCAGAGCCCATAGGGCTCTGGTCAAAAGTAGTGACCTATGTAAGGAATAGGGTGCCATTTGGGATGCAAACCATGGGTTGACTATCAGAACTGGGCTGAGGCAAACTGGAGGAGTGGAAGGACACTCTGGAGAGCTCACTCAACTCGTCCTCATCATCATCAATGTCTGCAATCAAATATATGGTCCACGCTCATCCAATACTGCAACAGAAGTGTCATAATGATAACAATGGACATTGAATGAATGTTGCATTCAGCTTGATAAAATTGTATAATTACCCAAAATCTTCTCTGACATGTGCAGATCGTAATTTTGATTGGTCATAGATTTTGTTTTTGGAAAACAAATACACTGCTCAAAAAAATAAAGGGAACACTAAAATAACACATCCTAGATCTGAATGAATGAAATATTCTTATTAAATACTTTTTTCTTTACATAGTTGAATGTGCTGAAACAACAGACACCCTCATGGAGTCTGTTTCTCACCGTTTGAGCAGACACATGCACATTTGTGGCCTGCTGGAGGTCATTTTGCAGGGCTCTGGCAGTGCTCCTCCTGCTCCTCCTTGCACAAAGACGGCCTCCTCCACGTCTCCTGATGTACTGGCCTGTCTCTTGGTAGCGCCTCCATGCTCTGGAGACTACGCTGACAGACACAGCAAAACTTCTTGCCACAGCTCGCATTGATGTGCCATCCTGGATGAGCTGCACTACCTGAGCCACTTGTGTGGGTTGTAGACTCTGTCTCATGCTACCACTAGAGTGAAAGCACCGCCAGCATCAGCATTCAAAAGTGACCAAAACATCAGCCTGGAAGCATAGGAACTGAGAGGTGGTCTGTGGTCACCACCTGCAGATCCACTCCTTTATTGGGGGTGTCTTGCTAATTGCCTATAATTTCCACCTGTTGTCTATTCCATTTGCACAACAGCATGTGAAATTTAATGTCAATCAGTGTTGCTTCCTAAGTGGACAGTTTGATTTCACAGAAGTGTGATTGACTTTGGAGTTACATTGTGTTGTTTAAGTGTTCCCTTTATTTTTTTGAGCAGTGTAAATACAAATATATTAAATAGGCAACAGTAAGAAATATGAAATTCTCTGATCATGAAAACAGTTGAAGGAAATTCAAAGCTCCTTACTTAATTTTTTTCCTACTCTCTCAAGCCCATATCCATCTTCATCACTTCCTTTCCCCGGTGTGCTATGTGGCTGTTGGCTTTCTCTCAGCAGGGGAGAACTCGGTCAGCCCCGTAACCATTCTCTGTGACTGGACAATCAATGGAGGCCCATCTCTGCTGTTTTTGCTGTCTTCATCATTTACCAGAAGAAGATTAGGTGTCGAGTCTGGCATTATCTATTGGATTCCTTAGAGAAAACACAATTCAAATCACCAAATAAGGGAATAGTGAGCTTTCATCAGTTGTATGTATCACAAGTGTCAGTTCAGTGAAGATGCTGTATCCATGATTATGAATATACAAATCCCTTATGCCAATACAGGGTTGTATTCACAAGGCACCAAACTGGAGAAAACAGTCAAACAGGGAGGGACTGAACTTCTCCAATTTAAAAACTCCTTTTGTTTTCCGTTGTGAAGCGCTTTTACTACAGTGTGCACTAATGAATACTACCCAGGTTTCATTTAGTCAAACACTGTACCTGGGTAGAACTAGCTATGGGGACTTGCAATCATGCCTTGTCTGAGGCGGCTTGTTTTCTTCTTATGAGTACTCTCTGAGGTGACAACAGTATTTTTGTCTGAAAAGGATTCCCTCTTAGTGGAGATGTCATTATCTAGGAAGGAATGTACAGGCTGTCGGTCCTGCTGGCTCTGGCTAAGTTTATGGCTCCAGATACTTCTCTGGGTAGTTGTGGGGTGAGTATCTGATGCTTCAAATGATGATAATGTACAATGTGATGGACAGACAACCTCTGTAAGCTGACCTGTGACAGAAACAAATCACAAAGAAGACATCAACACAGAACCCTTGCAAATAATCTAACTAACATGTTGCCTAGTTCCTCATGACAGCTGAGATCTAGTTCTGGTTGCTGAGAGGATCTAGTAAAATGCCTTTAGTTTATGATGAATACCTTGACTTTTCAGTTTTGTTGAAAATAAATTCAGTAGTGTTCTCTTCTGTGCTGAGGTTGTCATCACACACTGTTTGTGTCACTGTTGGAAACTTTGTCAATAAC
>NC_068421.1:69303463-69318463 GCF_023373465.1 Oncorhynchus keta | reverse complement strand
AGGAAGAAAGAGGAAGAGAGAGAGAGAGAGAGAGGAAGAGGGATAGAGAGGAAGAAAGAGGAAGACAGAGAGGGGAAGAGGGATAGAGAGGAAGAAAGAGGAAGAGGGAGAGATAGAGAGGGAGAGAGACAGAGAGAGAGCGCGAGAGAGAGAGCGAGCGAGAGAGAGGGAGAGGGAGAGAGAGAGAGAGGGAGAGACAGAGAGAGAGAGAGAGAGAGAGAGAGGGAGGGGAGACAGAGAGAGAGGAAGAGGGATAGAGAGGAAGAAAGAGGAAGAGGGAGAGATAGAGAGAGAGAGAGAAAAAGAGATGAAGAGGGAGAGAGAGAGAGGAAGATAAAGAGGGAGAGAGGAAGATGAAGAGGGAGAGATAGAGAGAAAGAGGAAGAGGGATAGAGAGGAAGAAAGAGGAAGAGAGAGAAATATATATATAGAGAGAGAAACAGAGATGAAGAGGGAGAGAGAGAGAAGAAGATAAAGAGGGAGAGTTGAAGAGGGAGAGAGAGGAAGAAATAGGAAGAGGGAGAGAGAGAGAGAGGAAGAGGGATAGAGAGGAAGAAAGAGGAAGAGGGATAGAGAGAGAGGGATAGAGATGAAGAAAGAGGAAGAGGGAGAGAGAGAGAGAGGAAGAGGGATAGAGAGGAAGAAAGAGGAAGAGAGAGAGGAGGAGGGATAGAGAGGAAGAAAGAGGAAGAGAGAGAGAGGAAGAGGGATAGAGAGGAAGAAAGAGGAAGAGAGAGAGAGAGGAAGAGGGATAGAGAGGAAGAAAGAGGAAGAGAGAGAGAGAGAAGAGGGATAGAGAGGAAGAAAGAGGAAGAGAGAGAGAGAGGAAGAGGGATAGAGAGGAAGAAAGAGGAAGAGAGAGAGAGATGAAGAGGGATAGAGAGGAAGAAAGAGGAAGAGATAGAGAGAGGAAGAGGGATAGAGAGGAAGAAAGAGGAAGAGAGAGAGAGAGGAGGAGGGATAGAGAGGAAGAAAGAGGAAGAGGGAGAGGGAGAGATAGAGAGGGAGAGAGACAGAGAGAGAGAGCGTGAGAGAGAGAGCGAGAGAGAGAGGGAGAGGGAGAGGGAGAGAGAGAGAGGGGAGAGAGAGAGAGGGAGAGAGAGAGAGAGAGAGAGAGAGAGAGAGGGGAGAGAGAGAGAGAGAGGGGAAGAGGGATAGAGAGGAAGAAAGAGGAAGAGGGAGAGATAGAGAGAGAGAGAGAAACAGAGATGAAGTGGGAGAGAGCGAGAGGAAGATAAAGAGGGAGAGAGGAAGAGGAAGAGGGAGAGATAGAGAGAGAGAGAAAGAGGGATAGAGAGGAAGAAAGAGGAAGAGAGAGAGAGATATATAGAGAGAGAAACAGAGATGAAGAGGGAGAGAGAGAGAGGAAGATAAAGTGGGAGAGAGGAAGAGGGAGAGAGAGGAAGAAAGACGAAGAGGGAGAGAGAGAGAGAGAGGAAGAGGGATAGAGAGGAAGAAAGAGGAAGAGAGAGAGAGAGGAAGAGGGGTAGAGAGGAAGAAAGAGGAAGAGAGAGAGAGAGGAAGAGGGATATAGAGGAAGAAAGAGGAAGAGAGAGAGAGAGGAAGAGGGATAGAGAGGAAGAAAGAGGAAGAGAGAGAGAGAAGAGGGATAGAGAGGAAGAGAGAGAGAGGAAGAGGGATAGAGAGGAAGAAAGAGGAAGAGAGAGAGAGAGGAAGAGGGACAGAGAGGAAGAAAGAGGAAGAGAGAGAGAGAGAGAGGAAGAGGTATAGAGAGGAAGAAATAGGAAGAGGGAGAGATAGAGAGAGAGAGAGAAACAGAGATTAAGAGGTAGAGAGAGAGAGGAAGATAAAGAGGGAGAGAGGAAGATAAAGAGGGAGAGAGGAAGAGGAAGAGGGAGAGATAGAGAGAAAGAGGAAGAGGGATAGAGAGGAAGAAAGAGGAAGAGAGAGAAACAGAGATGAAGAGGGAGAGAGAGAGAAGAAGATAAAGAGGGAGAGTTGAAGAGGGAGAGAGAGGAAGAAAGTGGAAGAGGGAGAGATAGAGAGGGAGAGAGACAGAGAGAGAGAGAGAGGGAGAGAGAGAGAGAGAGAGAGAGAGAGAGAGAGAGAGAGAGAGAGAGAGGATATCACAGACAGAGAGAGAGGAAGAGGTATAGAGAGGAAGAAAGAGGAAGAGGGAGAGATAGAGAGAGAGAGAGAAACAGAGATTAAGAGGGAGAGAGAGAGAGGAAGAGGAAGAGGGATAGAGAGGAAGAAAGAGGAAGAGAGAGAAATATATATATAGAGAGAGAAACAGAGATGAAGAGGGAGAGAGAGAGAGGAAGATAAAGAGGGAGAGTTGAAGAGGGAGAGAGAGGAAGAAAGTGGAAGAGGGAGAGAGAGAGAGGGATAGAGAGGAAGAAAGAGGAAGAGGGAGAGAGAGAGAGAGGAAGAGGGATAGAGAGGAAGAAAGAGGAAGAGAGAGAGGAAGAGGGATAGAGAGGAAGAAAGAGGAAGAGAGAGAGAGGAAGAGGGATAGAGAGGAAGAAAGAGGAAGAGAGAGAGAGGAAGAGGGATAGAGAAGAAGAAAGAGGAAGAGAGAGAGAGGAAGAGGGATAGAGAGGAAGAAAGAGGAAGAGAGAGAGAGTGGAAGAGGGATAGAGAGGAAGAAAGAGGAAGAGAGAGAGAGAGAGAGAGAGAGAGAGGAAGAGGGATAGAGAGGAAGAAAGAGGAAGAGAGAGAGAGAGGAAGAGGGATAGAGAGGAAGAAAGAGGAAGAGAGAGAGAGAGGAGGAGGGATAGAGAGGAAGAAAGAGGAAGAGGGAGAGATAGAGAGGGAGAGAGACAGAGAGAGAGAGCGCGAGAGAGAGAGGGAGAGGGAGAGAGGATATGCATTGTTATTGTTGTTGTTTTAATCCTATAACTGTCTTGGGAGCAGTTATCCCAAAGCCAGCAGGATAAATGTCTATAATGCATAGAGCCTCTTCATGTGAATAAAACCAGAGTTTTCTACTAAGCTGTTAGACTTTCAGACCTTACTTCATTTGAACATACTCCCTTCAGAAGCCCAAACAGTGTAGAAAGTGGCCTAGTGTTACTGGTCTGAGCTCCTCACCCAGTACAGAATCAGAGGCTCGTAACTCTCATTAAATGTCCACACCTCTTGTGACTGGTCAAAAGTAGTGAGAAGAGAAAAGGCAGGTTAGAGAAAGAGAGAAGAGATTGTGTGTGCGCCACAAATAGAACCCTATTCCCTACATAGTGCACTACAGAACCCAATGGTCCCTGGTTAAAAGTAGTGCTCTGTGTAGGGAATAGGGTGTCATTTGGGATTCATTCTGTCTGGCTCCCTCTCAGAGAAGTGTGTCAGCAGCAGTAGAGTCCCCAGCCCTCCCCTGTGACCCTGGCCGTCCGTCTACAGCTAACACACACACACACACACACACACACACACACACACACACACACACACACACACACACACACACACACACACACACACACACACACACACACACACACACACACACACACACACACACACACACACACACACACACACACACACACACACACACAGCTGCCTTCTGTAATGATGATTTATGTGCAGCCCAGAACAGGCACGCATGACTGCAACAGTTGCACACACGGACACAAAATGTGAAAGCACATGCAAACACACAGTGTCTTCCATTCCCCTGAGGCCTGGGAGATTCCTGCTCCCCAGGCTTCACTCTGGCAGCACCACCATGCTATTGTTCCAGAGAAAGACATTATAACATTGCCTCCCATCACGTACCAATGCTCCAGCTTACGTCTATAGAACTTCGGGCGTTAGTTAGGACGAGTCAGAAATGGGATACACGTCACTGGTGACATAACTGCCGGGAGAGGCTATGTGGACACGCCTGGTGCCCAAATTCATCATGTATGTTGAGCAGCTGATAGTCGAGTCAAAACGAATGATTCAGTTCAGCTAGTTCAGTCTGATGAGGCCTTCCCAGCCAGCTAGTTCAGGTTGATGAGACCTTCCCAGCCAGCTAGTTCAGGTTGATGAGGCCTTCCCAGCCAGCTAGTTCAGGCTGATGAGGCCTTCCCAGCCAGCTAGTTCAGGTTGATGAGGCCTTCCCAGCCAGCTAGTTCAGGTTGATGAGGCCTTCCCAGCCAGCTAGTTCAGGTTGATGAGGCCTTCCCAGCCAGCTAGTTCAGGCTGATGAGGCCTCCCAGCCAGCTAGTTCAGGTTGATGAGGCCTTCCCAGCCAGCTAGTTCAGGTTGATGAGGCCTTCCCAGCCAGGTAGTTCAGGCTGATGAGGCCTTCCCAGCCAGCTAGTTCAGGTAGATGAGGCCTTCCCAGCCAGCTAGTTCAGGTTGATGAGGCCTTCCCAGCCAGCTAGTTCAGGTTGATGAGGCCTTCCCAGCCAGCTAGTTCAGGCTGATGAGGCCTTCCCAGCCAGCTAGTTCAGGTTGATGAGGCCTTCCCAGCCAGCTAGTTCAGGCTGATGAGGCCTTCCCAGCCAGCTAGTTCAGGTTGATGAGGCCTTCCCAGCCAGCTAGTTCAGGTTGATGAGGCCTTCCCAGCCAGCTAGTTCAGGCTGATGAGGCCTTCCCAGCCAGCTAGTTCAGGTTGATGAGGCCTTCTCAGCCAGCTAGTTCAGGCTGATGAGGCCTTCCCAGCCAGCTAGTTCAGGCTGAAGAGGCCTTCCCAGCCAGCTGGTTCAGGTTGATGAGGCCTTCGCAGCCAGCTAGTTCAGGCTGATGAGGCCTTCCCAGCCAGCTAGTTCAGGTTGATGAGGCCTTCCCAGCCAGCTAGTTCAGGTTGATGAGGCCTTCCCAGCCAGCTAGTTCAGGTTGATGAGGCCTTCCCAGCCAGCTAGTTCAGGTTGATGAGGCTTTCCCAGCCAGCTAGATCAGGCTGATGAGGCCTTCCCAGCCAGCTAGTTCAGGCTGATGAGGCCTCCCCAGCCAGCTAGTTCAGGCTGATGAGGCCTTCCCAGCCAGCTAGTTCAGGCTGATGAGGCCTCCCCAGCCAGCTAGTTCAGGCTGATGAGGCCTTCCCAGCCAGCTAGTTCAGGCTGATGAGGCCTTCCCAGCCAGCTAGTTCAGGTTGATGAGGCCTTCCCAGCCAGCTAGTTCAGGTTGATGAGGCCTTCCCAGCCAGCTAGTTCAGGCTGATGAGGCCTTCCCAGCCAGCTAGTTCAGGCTGATGAGGCCTTCCCAGCCAGCTAGTTCAGGCTATCTGGAAACAACAGCAGCATGCTGCAAGTTAAAACTTGTAAAATAAAGTGATGTTTATTTCAATTGCGAGGGACATACATTGGTCACCATGTGTATGTCACTATGATATGCCAATTAGCTAACGAAACGACAAGCCTGTGTGAATTTACCAATGCATTGGTGTTGTATCGAGCAAAAAACTGGTTGAATCAACGTTGTGTCCACATCATTTCAACCACAATATTCAATGTGATGACTTTGAATCAACGTCAAAAACTGTTTGGATCTTAACAAACGCATCAATGTAAGGGAATTTCACATCTTTTTCACCACATTTTTTACCTAAATCCAATGACATGGTAACATTTTAAGTTGATTTCACGTTGAATTCACATTAGTTGAAAATTCAACCAAATGTAAATCAAAATTAGATGTGGGAGGCGTGTATTCCTTATGTAAACTGTTTACTATTTAAGGACCAAACAGTGTGTCCTTCACGTTGGCTTGCCGATCACTGCTGTCCTGCAGTAAGGAGAAGGAAGTAGATAGATAGTGTAGCCAATACCAGGCCAGAGTGACAGCTAAAACACATTTATTGTAAAGATTTTTTTCTTTAACAAACAATTACTCAGGTAAAAGAAAACAGATTGATTCTGAATACTCCCCCAGGTCCCAACTTTGGCAAACAAGTTTCAAATTCTCACTGAAGTTTCTACCAACAAGCATAAAGTAGTTAGCTGGGGAGGGCTCATCAGGACATCTGTCTGAAGAAGACCCTCCCCGGAAAATGTTTTCCCCCCTTTCAAAATGTCCAAGGGAGTCGGACATCCTCCCCAGACCAGAGGCAGAATGTGTGTGTGTATGAGTCTGTGTTTGTAATTAATCCATGTAAGGATATTAGATTTCTCTTTCTAGGGAGAACACCAGGGTTTAGCCTACCTGCATCACCCCCAATCACACACACCTCTGTAAACACACCTAAACGTGTAATAGTTTAGCTGATCCACCCAGGGGACAGGTAGATTACAGGCCATCTCTGAGTGTGTGTATGTGTTTGTCCGCTCGGATGATTACAGGAAGGCTGAGGATTTAAAGCCCAACACTTACACCCCTCTAATCCACCACTCCCTCAGACGCAGTACACAAACACACACACACACACACACAGCTGCTTGGAAAGCCAAATCCTCTCACCACTACATACACACACACACACACACACACACTAATAAGCCCAACAGCCTCAGGATGAGAAGGCAGGATGGGAGAGGAGATAAAAAGAAGAGAGGGAGGAGGGAGAGAAGAGGGAGGAGGGATAGAAAAGGGAGGAGGGAGAAAAGAGGGAGGAGGGAGAGAAGAGGGAGAGAAGATGGAGAGAAGAGGGAGCGAAGAGGGAGAGAAGAGTGAGGAGGGATAGAAGAGGGAGGAGGGATAGAAAAGGGAGGAGGGAGAAAAGAGGGAGGAGGGAGAGAAGAGGGAGAGAAGATGGAGAGAAGAGGGAGCGAAGAGGGAGAGAAGAGTGAGGAGGGATAGAAGAGGGAGGAGGGATAGAAGAGGGAGGAAGGAGAGAAGAGGGGGGAGGGAGAGAAGAGGGAGGAGAGAGAGAAGAGGGAGGAGAGGGAGAAGAGGGAAGAGGGAGAGAAGAGGGAGGCGGGAGAGAAGAGGGAGGAGGGAGAGAAGAGTGAGGAGAGAGAGAGAGAAGAGTGAGGAGGGATAGAAGAGGGAGGAAGGAGAGAAGAGGGGGGAGGGAGAGAAGAGGGAGGAGGGAGAAAAGAGGGAGGAGGGAGAGAAGAGGGATGAGGGAGAAAAGAGGGAGAGAAGAGGGAGGAGGGAGAAAGAGGGAGGAGGGAGAGAAGAGGGAGGAGGGAGAGAAGAGTGGGGAGGAATAGAATAGTGAGGAGGGAGAGAAGAGGGAGGAGGGAGAGAAGAGGGAGGAGGGAGAGAAGAGGGAGGAGGGAAAGGAGAAGGAAAGAGGATTGTTCCAGTATGCTTCAACTCCCTATCCTTTCTCACCCCCCCAAACCTTCCCCCTTTCCCCACTCTTTCACCCACCCCATCCCTCCGGTCCCACACCTTATATCCGTCCTCTCCCCCTCCTCCCTTTCCTCCCTCATCCTCCCCCCACCTCTTTTACCCCAGCTCCAGCTCCTAGGAGAGGTGACACACTTTGAGGATAAATTTAGAAACAGGGTGCAATCCTGAGTCCAACACAGAGCATAGAAAACACACACACACACAGAACACACACGTGCCGGAACCTACATACACACACATATAGCTAAGCCTACATAGACACGTGCCCGACCTAGGCATACACACCATACAACTTACACATGCTCTTAAACACACACACCCTCTCTCTCTCTCACACACACAGGACAGGGGGTATAGAGGGAAGACTCTTAACGCTTCTGCTGTGGCCCCCTGGAGAGACAGAACGTGTCAGCTCAGAGATAGAGAGAGAGAGCGAGAGCAGGGTTGGAAAGGAGAGGACTCATTATCTCTACACAGACAGACCCTCAGTGTGGTATAGTGTCCTCTGCTTCACTGCTCACCCCTGATCAGCCTCTCCAGTCCCTCCTATTACCCCTTCATTCCTTCCACCCCTCATCCACCCTTCATTCCCCAACATTCAACAGAACCATTGAGTTTTTTCATTGTGAGTGAGATACCTTGGGGATTTCTAATTGCAATCATCATTGTTCTAGTGTCATCTCCCTCCACCCTGAATGCTGTGGAAACCGTCCACTAGGTTTTAAAAATAAAAACTCTAAACAAGTGTCCAGAACTAGGATTGAACCCACAGTCTATGGAGCAGGAGATTGCTGCTTAAACCCCTGTGCCACCCGTCCACAATAAGCAAGGTGAGTCTTAATTAATAACCCAATCTGTTTTAACCCAAACCATTATCCTTATCCAAACGGAGGTCATGCCTGAAGTTAACCATAGAGTTGTTTCTGTATCCCAAACCATTATCCTTATCCAAACGGAGGTCATGCCTGAAGTTAACCATAGAGTTGTTTCTGTATCCCAAACCATTATCCTTATCCAAACGGAGTTCATGCCTGAAGTTAACCATAGAGTTGTTTCTGTATCCCAAACCATTATCCTTATCCAAACGGAGGTCATGCCTGAAGTTAACCATAGAGTTGTTTCTGTATCCCAAACCATTATCCTTATCCAAACGGAGGTCATGCCTGAAGTTAACCATAGAGTTGTTTCTGTATCCCAAACCATTATCCTTATCCAAACGGAGTTCATGCCTGAAGTTAACCATAGAGTTGTTTCTGTATCCCAAACCATTATCCTTATCCAAACGGAGTTCATGCCTGAAGTTCACCATAGAGTTGTTTCTGTATCCCAAACCATTATCCTTATCCAAACGGAATGAATGCCTGAAGTTCAACATAGAGTTGTTTCTGTATCCCAAACCATTATCCTTATCCAAACAGAGTTCATGCCTGAAGTTAACAATAGAGTTGTTTCTGTATCCCAAACCATTATCTTTATCCAAACGGAGTTCATGCCTGAAGTTAACCATAGAGTTGTTTCTGTATCCCAAACCATTATCCTTATCCAAACGGAGGTCATGCCTGAAGTTAACCATAGAGTTGTTTCTGTATCCCAAACCATTATCCTTATCCAAACGGAGTTCATGCCTGAAGTTAACCATAGAGTTGTTTCTGTATCCCAAACCATTATCCTTATCCAAACGGAGTTCATGCCTGAAGTTCACCATAGAGTTGTTTCTGTATCCCAAACCATTATCCTTATCCAAACGGAATGAATGCCTGAAGTTCAACATAGAGTTGTTTCTGTATCCCAAACCATTATCCTTATCCAAACGGAGTTCATGCCTGAAGTTAACCATAGAGTTGTTTCTGTATCCCAAACCATTATCCTTATCCAAACGGAGGTCATGCCTGAAGTTAACCATAGAGTTGTTTCTGTATCCCAAACCATTATCCTTATCCAAACGGAGGTCATGCCTGAAGTTAACCATAGAGTTGTTTCTGTATCCCAAACCATTATCCTTATCCAAACGGAGTTCATGCCTGAAGTTAACCATAGAGTTGTTTCTGTATCCCAAACCATTATCCTTATCCAAACGGAATGAATGCCTGAAGTTCAACATAGAGTTGTTTCTGTATCCCAAACCATTATCCTTATCCAAACAGAGTTCATGCCTGAAGTTAACCATAGAGTTGTTTCTGTATCCCAAACCATTATCCTTATCCAAACGGAATGAATGCCTGAAGTTCAACATAGAGTTGTTTCTGTATCCCAAACCATTATCCTTATCCAAACAGAGTTCATGCCTGAAGTTAACTGATCCCAAACCATTATCCTTATAAACGAGTTGTTTAACCATAGTTGTTTCTGTATCCCAAACCATTATCCTTATCCAAACGGAGGTCATGCCTGAAGTTAACCATAGAGTTGTTTCTGTATCCCAAACCATTATCCTTATCCAAACGGAGTTCATGCCTGAAGTTAACCATAGAGTTGTTTCTGTATCCCAAACCATTATCCTTATCCAAACGGAGTTCATGCCTGAAGTTAACCATAGAGTTGTTTCTGTATCCCAAACCATTATCCTTATCCAAACGGAGGTCATGCCTGAAGTTAACCATAGAGTTGTTTCTGTATCCCAAACCATTATCCTTATCCAAACGGAGTTCATGCCTGAAGTTAACCATAGAGTTGTTTCTGTATCCCAAACCATTATCCTTATCCAAACGGAGTTCATGCCTGAAGTTCACCATAGTTGTTTCTGTATCCCAAACCATTATCCTTATCCAAACGGAGTTCATGCCTGAAGTTAACCATAGAGTTGTTTCTGTATCCCAAACCATTATGCTTATCCAAACGGAGTTCATGCCTGAAGTTAACCATAGAGTTGTTTCTGTATCCCAAACCATTATCCTTATCCAAACGGAGTTCATGCCTGAAGTTAACCATAGAGTTGTTTCTGTATCCCAAACCATTATCCTTATCCAAACGGAGTTCATGCCTGAAGTTAACCATAGAGTTGTTTCTGTATCCCAAACCATTATCCTTATCCAAACGGAGTTCATGCCTGAAGTTAACCATAGAGTTGTTTCTGTATCCCAAACCATTATCCTTATCCAAACAGAGTTCATGCCTGAAGTTCACCATAGAGTTGTTTCTGTATCCCAAACCATTATCCTTATCCAAACAGAGTTCATGCCTGAAGTTAACCATAGAGTTGTTTCTGTATCTCAAACCATTATCCTTATCCAAACAGAGTTCATGCCTGAAGTTCACCATAGAGTTGTTTCTGTATCTCAAACCATTATCCTTATCCAAACAGAGTTCATGCCTGAAGTTCACCATAGAGTTGTTTCTGTATCCCAAACCATTATCCTTATCCAAACAGAGTTCATGCCTGAAGTTCACCATAGAGTTGTTTCTGTATCCCAAACTGTTATCCTTATCCAAACAGAGTTCATGCCTGAAGTTAACCATAGAGTTGTTTCTGTATCTCAAACCATTATCCTTATCCAAACAGAGTTCATGCCTGAAGTTAACCATAGAGTTGTTTCTGTATCCCAAACCATTATCCTTATCCAAACAGAGTTCATGCCTGAAGTTCACCATAGAGTTGTTTCTGTATCTCAAACCATTATCCTTATCCAAACAGAGTTCATGCCTGAAGTTCACCATAGAGTTGTTTCTGTATCTCAAACCATTATCCTTATCCAAACAGAGTTCATGCCTGAAGTTCACCATAGAGTTGTTTCTGTATCCCAAACTGTTATCCTTATCCAAACAGAGTTCATGCCTGAAGTTCACCATAGAGTTGTTTCTGTATCCCAAACCATTATCCTTATCCAAACAGAGTTCATGCCTGAAGTTAACCATAGAGTTGTTTCTGTATCCCAAACCATTATCCTTATCCAAACAGAGTTCATGCCTGAAGTTAACCATAGAGTTGTTTCTGTATCCCAAACCATTATCCTTATCCAAACAGAGTTCATGCCTGAAGTTAACCATAGAGTTGTTTCTGTATCCCAAACCATTATCCTTATCCAAACAGAGTTCATGCCTGAAGTTCACCATAGAGTTGTTTCTGTATCCTGATCCTTATCCAAACAGAGTTCATGCCTGAAGTTCACCATAGAGTTGTTTCTGTATCCCAAACCATTATCCTTATCCAAACAGAGTTCATGCCTGAAGTTCACCATAGAGTTGTTTCTGTATCCCAAACTGTTATCCTTATCCAAACAGAGTTCATGCCTGAAGTTCACCATAGAGTTGTTTCTGTATCTCAAACTGTTATCCTTATCCAAATGGAGGTCATGCCTGAAGTTCACCATAGAGTTGTTTCTGTATCTCAAACTGTTATCCTTATCCAAACGGAGGTCATGCCTGAAGTTCACCATAGAGTTGTTTCTATATCCCAAACCGTTATCCTTATCCAAACAGAGTTCATGCCTGAAGTTCACCATAGAGTTGTTTCTGTATCTCAAACCTTAACTCTTAACTCAGTCGGAATGAATGCCTTAATTAACCGTAAAGTTGTATCTAAATGCCTAATATGCATAAAGTGTCTGGACCTCATGCGGGATCTGTGTTTCTAAATACAGGACCTCGCCACTAGGGGAAATGGTGAGTGCTATTACAATCAGGTAATCATTAAACTCCGGCTCCGAGGGTCGAGTGTTTAACCCCAGTGATAGGTAATCCTTTTTACAACTTCGAAATGTGATGTTTCATCCCAAACGTATACTTTTGCAGTGAGACTGTGAAAGCTTGTTGATCATTGACTATACAGCACTCTCAGACTGTACAAACACTGAGAAACATAATTATGTCCACACACACAGTAATAAAACTAAGACTCACACAAAAGTACACACACTGAGACCCAGGTGTAGGCTGGGTCTCAGGAGATACAGTTGACAGGTGTGTGAGAACCACACACACTCATACATACAAATTCACACAAACACACACAAATACACACACGCACATACACATATACACACACAAATGCACACACATACACACTCACATTGATGAGCTGAATAAATCCCTATTAATTAGCAGATAAAACCAGCCGAGCAGCGATGCAGGACACCATCTGACACAGACCAACACTCTGGTAGACAAGGGGGAGAGAGAGAAGGGAAAGAGACAAGGGGGAGAGAGAGAGGGGAAAGAGACAAGGGGGAGAGAGAGAGGGGAGAGAGACAAGGGGGAGAGAGAGAGAGGGGAAAGAGACAAGGGGAGAGAGAGAGAAAAGAGACAAGGGGAGAGAGAGAGAGGAAAGAGACAAGGGGAGAGAGAGAGGGAAAGAGACAAGGGGAGAGAGAGAGAGGGGAAAGAGACAATGGGGAGAGAGAGAGGGAAAGAGACAAGGGGAGAGAGAGTGGAAAGAGACAAGGGGAGAGAGAGAGGGAAAGAGACAAGGGGGAGAGAGAGAGGGGGAAAGAGACAAGGGGAGAGGGAGAGGGAAAGAGACAAGGGGGAGAGAGAGGGGAAAGAGACAAGGGGAGAGAGAGGGGAAAGAGACAAGGGGAGAGAGAGGGGAAGGAGACAAGGGGAGAGAGAGAGAGGGAAAGAGACAAGGGGGAAAGAGAGAGGGGAAAGAGACAAGGGGAGAGAGAGGGGAAAGAGACAAGGAGGAGAGAGAGAGTGGAAAGAGACAAGGGGGAGAGAGAGAGTGGAAAGAGACAAGGAGGAGAGAGAGGGGGAAGGAGAAAAGGGGGGAGAGAGGGGGAAGAGACAATGGGGAGAGATAGAGGGGAAAGAGACAAGGGGGAGAGAGAGGGAAAGAGACAAGGGTGGAGAGAGTGAGTGGAAAGAGACAAGGAGGAGAGAGAGGGTGGAAAGAGACAAGGGGGAGAGAGAGAGTGGAAAGAGACAAGGAGGAGAGAGAGGGGGAAGGAGACAAGGGGGAGAGAGAGAGTGGAAAGAGACAAGGGGGAGAGAGAGGGGAAAGAGACAAGGAGGAGAGAGAGAGGGGAAAGAGACAAGGGGGAGAGAGAGGGGGAAGGAGACAAGGGGGAGAGAGAGAGTAGAAAGAGACAAGGGGGAGAGAGAGAGGGAAGGAGACAAGGGGGAAAGAGAGAGGGAATAAGAGATGTATATAGACATTGACATTTGAAATGTCTTTATTCTTTTGGAACTTTTGTAAGTGTAATGTTTACTGTTAATTTTCTATTGTTTATTTCACTTTTGTTTATTATCTCTTTCACTTGCTTTGGCAATGTGGCAATGTAACCATATGTTTCCCATGTCAATGTTTCATCCCAAACGTATAATTTTGCAACAAGACTGTGAAAGCTTGTTGATCATTGACTATACAGCGCTCTCAGGCTGTACAAACACTGAGAAACATAATTATGTCCACACACACAGTAATAAAACTAAGACTCACACAAAAGTACACACACTGAGACCCAGGTGTAGGCTGGGTCTCAGGAGATACAGTTGACAGGTGTGTGAGAACCACACACACTCATACATACAAATTCACACAAACACACACAAATACACACACGCACATACACATATACACACACACATACACACTCACATTGATGAGCTGAATAAATCCCTATTAATTAGCAGATAAAACCAGCCGAGCAGCGATGCAGGACACCATCTGACACAGACCAACACTCTGGTAGACAAGGGGGAGAGAGAGAGGGGAAAGAGACAAGGGGGAGAGAGAGAGGGGAAAGAGACAAGGGGGAGAGAGGGAGGGGAAAGAGACAAGGGGGAGAGAGAGAGGGGAAAGAGACAAGGGGGAGAGAGAGAGGGGGAAAGAGACAAGGGGGAGAGAGAGAGGGGAAAGAGACAAGGGGGAGAGAGAGAGGGGAAAGAGACAAGGGGGAGAGAGAGAGGGGAAAGAGACAAGGGGGAGAGAGAGAGGGGAAAGAGACAAGGGAGAGAGAGAGAGGGGGAAAGAGACAAGGGGGAGAGAGAGAGGGGAAAGAGACAAGGGAGAGGGAGAGAGGGGAAAGAGACAAGGAGGAGAGAGAGAGGGGAAAGAGACAAGGGGGAGAGAGAGGGGAAAGAGACAAGGGGGAGAGAGAGAGGGGAAAGAGACAAGGGGAGAGGGAGAGGGGAAAGAGACAAGGGGGAGAGAGAGGGGGAAAGAGACAAGGGGAGAGAGAGGGGGAAAGAGACAAGGGGGAGAGAGGGGGAAGGAGACAAGGGGGAGAGAGAGAGGGAAAGAGACAAGGGGGAAAGAGAGAGGGGAAAGAGACAAGGGGGAGAGAGAGAGGGGAAAGAGACAAGGAGGAGAGAGAGAGTGGAAAGAGACAAGGAGGAGAGAGAGGGTGGAAAGAGACAAGGGGAGAGAGAGTGGGGAAAGAGACAAGGAGGAGAGGGGGAGGGGAGGGGGGAAAGAGACAAGGGGAGAGAGAGAGGGGAAAGAGACAAGGGGGAGAGAGGGGGAAAGAGACAAGGGGGAGAGAGAGAGGGGAAAGAGACAAGGGGGAGAGAGAGAGAGAGGGGAAAGAGACAAGGGGAGAGAGAGAGGGGAAAGAGACAAGGGGGAGAGAGAGGGGAAAGAGAGAAGGGAGAGAGAGAGGGGAAAGAGACAAGGGGAGAGAGAGAGGGGAAAGAGACAAGGGGAGGGAGAGAGGGGAAAGAGACAAGGAGGAGAGAGAGGGGGGAAAGAGACAAGGGGGAGAGAGAGGGGAAAGAGACAAGGGGGAGAGAGAGAGAGGGGAAAGAGACAAGGGGGAGAGAGAGGGGAAAGAGACAAGGGGAGAGAGAGAGGGGGAAAGAGACAAGGGGGAGAGAGAGGGGGAAGGAGACAAGGGGGAGAGAGAGAGGGGAAAGAGACAAGGGGGAAAGAGAGAGGGG
>NC_068421.1:69293463-69298463 GCF_023373465.1 Oncorhynchus keta | reverse complement strand
TTGTCGAAGGAATGAGCGTTACACTGCTGCCTGTACTCTGGAGCAGGATCGATTTGGAGGTGGAGGGTACGTCATGGTCTCGGGCGGTGTGTCACAGCATCATCGGTCTGAGCTTGTTGTCATTATAGGCAATCTCAACGCTGTGCGTTACAGGGAAGACATCCTCCTCCCTCATGTGGTACCTTTCCTGCAGGCTCATCCTGACATGACCCTCCAGCATGACAATACCACCAGCCATACTGCTCATTCTGTGCGTGATTTCCTGCAAGACAGGAATGTCAGTGTTCTGCCATGGCCAGCAAAGAGCCCGGATCTCAATCTCATTGAGCACATCTGGGACCTGTTGGATCAGAGGGTGAGGGCTAGGGCCATTTCCACCAGAAATGTCCGGGAACTTGCAGGTGCCTTGGTGGAAGTGTGGGGTAACATCTCAGCAAGAACGGGCAAATCTGGTGCAGTCCATGAGGAAGAGATGCACTGCAGTACTTAATGCAGCTGGTGGCCACACCAGATACTGACTGTTACTTTTGATTTTGACCCCCCCTTTGTTCACAGACACATGATTAAATTGCTGTTAGTCACATGTCTGTGGAACTTGTTCAGTTTCTCAGTTGTTGAATCTTATGTTCATACAAATATTTACACGTTGCTGAAAATAAACGCAGTTGACAGTGAGAGGATGTTTCTTTTTTTGCTGAGTTTACTTAGCATGTTAGCTAACACTTCCCCTTACCCAACCCCAAACTTAACCATAACCCTAATTTTAACCCTAACCCCTTGCCTAGCTAACGTTAGCCACAACAACCAGGAATTCAATATCATACATATTGCAAATTCAGAGCATATTTGTAACAGACAGTATACACATTTGTATTTGTAAAATATCATACAAAATGAACGCTGGAGATCCACAAAAAAAGACATACCATTTGAAACGTAACATACAGTATAATACCAAATTGAGGATGGAGATCCACAGATGAGTACATACCATTTGAAACGTAACATACAGTATAATACCAAATTGAGGATGGAGATCCACAGATGAGTACATACCATTTGAAACGTAACATACAGTATAATACCAAATTGAGGATGGAGATCCACAGATGAGTACATACCATTTGAAACGTAACATACAGTATAATACCAAATTGAGGATGGAGATCCACAGATGAGTACATACCATTTGAAACGTAACATACAGTATAATACCAAATTGAGGATGGAGATCCACAGATGAGTACATACCATTTGAAACGTAACATACAGTATAATACCAAATTGAGGATGGAGATCCACAGATGAGTACATACCATTTGAAACGTAACATACAGTATAATACCAAATTGAGGATGGAGATCCACAGATGAGTACATACCATTTGAAACGTAACATACAGTATAATACCAAATTGAGGATGGAGATCCACAGATGAGTACATACCATTTGAAACGTAACATACAGTATAATACCAAATTGAGGATGGAGATCCACAGATGAGTACATACCATTTGAAACGTAACATACAGTATAATACCAAATTGAGGATGGAGATCCACAGATGAGTACATACCATTTGAAACGTAACATACAGTATAATACCAAATTGAGGATGGAGATCCACAGATGAGTACATACCATTTGAAACGTAACATACAGTATAATACCAAATTGAGGATGGAGATCCACAGATGAGTACATACCATTTGAAACGTAACATACAGTATAATACCAAATTGAGGATGGAGATCCACAGATGAGTACATACCATTTGAAACTTAACATACAGTATAATACCAAATTGAGGATGGAGATCCACAGATGAGTACATACCATTTGAAACGTAACATACAGTATAATACCAAATTGAGGATGGAGATCCACAGATGAGTACATACCATTTGAAACGTAACATACAGTATAATACCAAATTGAGGATGGAGATCCACAGATGAGTACATACCATTTGAAACGTAACATACAGTATAATACCAAATTGAGGATGGAGATCCACAGATGAGTACATACCATTTGAAACGTAACATACAGTATAATACCAAATTGAGGATGGAGATCCACAGATGAGTACATACCATTTGAAACGTAACATACAGTATAATACCAAATTGAGGATGGAGATCCACAGATGAGTACATACCATTTGAAACGTAACATACAGTATAATACCAAATTGAGGATGGAGATCCACAGATGAGTACATACCATTTGAAACGTAACATACAGTATAATACCAAATTGAGGATGGAGATCCACAGATGAGTACATACCATTTGAAACGTAACATACAGTATAATACCAAATTGAGGATGGAGATCCACAGATGAGTACATACCAACTGAAACATTCTAAATGGAGGGAGACAGATTTACATTTACTATGTTACGTCTACCCGAGTTCAGGTCTGATGGAGAGGGGGAAAGGAGAAGAGGCACAGGCAGGGTTGGTGTGAAGACTGGACTGAGGGATGTAAGGGAGCGGTTCGGGGAGGAAGGGATGGAGTGATAACTAGAGGGAGAGATATAAAGGAGGTGATGTATCATTCCTGTGGGTCTCATTAATTCCAGTTTAATCAGACAGTAATATAACAGCAGAGGAAACATGCTGAGGTAACACCATATCCTGTGTGTGTGTCCATTCCCTGCAGAAGCAGAGATTTCCCGCAGGTTTCCTCTCAGAAGCACAGAAGACTTTTGACCAGAGCCCTATCCCCTACATGTAGTGCACTACCATTTCGTCACCCTCAATCTCTCTCTCTACCCCTTCTTCTGTCATCTTCTTCTGTCCTCTCGCTCGCTCTCCTCCTGGGTCTCCAATGTGTAAGCCCTCTGACAAAGAACCCCAAAATGCATTGTTCTGGTGATCTGCTCAGAGCCACAGACCCTCTGGTAAACGCACACACACACACAGCCTGGCCCAAAAGCCTTTGTTGTACAGAGCTTCACCCACCCAAGAGAAAAAGACTCGGTGAGGCACGAGGGATAGAGGGTATTGTAAATGATAGCAGAGTTCCCCTCTCATACAGAACACAGGATCAATGTGGTCACCTGGGAATAAGCTTTTACCACTGAGCCAAAACCTAGCTACACACAGCTTTGTTTTTGTGAATCTTCAGAACTTTTTGGGGAGTCAAATTGTATTCCCAATGTCTTTACAGTGGATTCAGAAAGTATTCGCACCACTTGACATTACTTTTTACACATTTTGTTGTGTTAAAGTGGGATTCAAATGGTTTTAATTGTCATTTTTCCTCAACGATCTACACAAAATACTATATTATAATAATAATATATCTTGATTAGATAAGTATTCAACCCCCTGAGTCAATACATATTAGATTCACCTTTGTCAGCGACTACAGCTGTGAGTCTTTCTGGTTAATTCTCTAAGAGCTTTTCACACCTCGATTGTGCAACATTTGCCCATTATTCTTTTCAAAATGTTTCAAGCTCTGTCAATTTGGTTGTTGATTATTGCTAAACAACCACTTCAGGTGTTGCCATATGTTTTCCAGCAGATTTAAGTCAAAACTGTAACTCAGACACTCAGGAGCATTCAATGTCTTCTTGGTAAGCAACTCCAGTGTAGATTTGGTCTTGTGTTTTAGGTTATTGTCCTGCTGAAAGGGGAATTCATCTCCCAGTGTCTGGCTGAATGCAGACTGAACCAGGTTTTCATCTAGGATTCTGCCTGTGCTTACCTCCTGCCTGTGCTTGGCTCCATTCCATGAAAAACTCCCCAGTCCTTAACAATTACAAGCATACCCATAACATGACGCATCCACCACTATGCTTGAGAATATGGAGAGGGGTAATCAGTGATGTGTTGTATTGGATTTGTCCCAAACAAAACATTTTGTATTCAGGACAAAAAGTGAATTGCTTTGCCACATTCTTTGCAGTATTATTTTAGTGCCGTGTTGCAAACAGGATACATGTTTTGGAATGTTTTTAATTCTGTGCAGGCTTCCTTCTTTTCATTCTATTAATTAGGTTAATATTCTGAAGTAACTACAATGTTGTTGATCCATCCTCAGTTTTCTCCTTTCTCAGCCATTAAACTCTGTAACTGTTTTAAAGTCACCTTTGGCCTCATGGTGAAGTCCCTTAGAGGTTTCCTTCCCCTCTGGCAACTGAGTAAGGAAGGACTGCTGTATCTTTTTAGTGACCTTGTGTATTGCTAAACCATCCAAAGTGTCCTTAACAACTTCACCATGCTCAAATAGGTATGCAATGTCCAATTATTTATATTTTTACCCATCTACCAATAGGTGCCTTTCTTTGCAAGGCATTGGAAAACCTCACTGGTCTTTGTGGTTGAACCTGATAGTGGTTGAACCTGGTCTTTGTGGTTGAACCTGGTCTTTGTGGTTGAACCTGGTCTTTGTGGTTGAACCTGATAGTGGTTGAACCTGGTCTTTGTGGTTGTCTTTGTGGTTGAACCTGTTTGAAATCCACTGCTCTACTGTGTGTAGTACAGCTACTCAGAAATCATTCAGAAATCCTGTTAAACACTATTATTCCACACAGAATGAGTCCATACAACATATTTTAACTTCCGCGTGTATTTAGTCTGCCATAACACATGTGTTGAATAGTTATTGATTCAATACATTTCAGCTTTTCATTTTTTATTAATGTGTAAAAATATAAATAAAAAGAATTCCACTTTGACATGATGGGGTATTGTGTGTAGGTCAGTGACCAAAAACCATCTCAATTGAATCCATTTTCAATTCAGACGGCAACACAATAACATGTGGAACAATTCAAGGGGTGTGAGTAGTTTCTTAAGGCACTGAAAATGTTCATGAATAAAATCATTACAGACGCCCACGTCAGGCTAGGTTCAGGGAGCATGAAATGGTGGGCAGACAAGCTCATTAATGAACACACACGTCAGTGCATGTTTAGGGGGCATGTAACTATGGGGAGCAGAGCCTATTAATTCAGCTCATTTAGCCCCAGTCCAGCCATTAA